>NC_041380.1:408323946-408348148 GCF_002162155.2 Triticum dicoccoides
CAGCGTGCGGCGGCGCTGGAGGCGTGGGAGGCGGCGGCGGGTGTGGGCTGCAGGGGGGTGGCAGGGGGTTATAAAGGGGGGAGGCGGCGACTTGGGGGAGGGGTCGACCTCGAGAGGCGGGTCCTCCCCGGACTCGGGCGACGGCGGCGGTCGGGAGTCCTGTCCCGACCCGGCGGGAGGCGGCGGCGGCTGGCTGGGCCGGCCTGCTCGGCTGGGCCCTTGGCCCAGTCGGGCGCGGGGTCTCTTTTTTTTAAAACAATTTCGCTGCGACTAAAAAAATTCTAGAAAAATAAATAAAATTCTAAAAATGCCAAAACAAAATTTCGTCATCTAAATAAAATATTTAGAACAGGATGAACATTTTCTTGGCCCTAAATGTAATTTTTGAAAACGTGCAATTTTTCCTAAATTTAAATAAAATAGGAAAAAAACAAAATAAAATCTTATTTGATTTTTTTATTAAATCCCCAATATTTCTATATTTGGGAAAGTCATTTTATTCCCACTCTCATAATTTTTTTATAGTAGAAATAATTGAAGATAAAATAAATAAAATCAAATGATCCTATTTTCAAAATTTGAGAAAACTTAAATATGAAAATAACGAAATCCCCAACTCTCTCCGAGGGTCCTTGAGTTGCGTGAAATTTCTAGGATCAACCAAATGCAATAAAATATGATATGCAATGATGATGTATTGTATAACATTCCAAATTGAAAATTTGGGATGTTACACAAAGGTTTTCGATGTTGCATGTGAAACTTGGTGTTGTTGTGTAATGGCGTAACTGAGTGCCGAAGCTATTTGATGTGATTTGATTATGAAATCCTGGTTAGTGTTATACGGATATGAAATATCTGGTGTGTTTTATAAGAAATATCAATTTGACTACTACATGGATTATCAATAATAGGCTAATTACTCTTCTTATTGCGGTTTTCTATTGCACACGGTTACTCAGACAGCACCGTGAGCGATGAACTCAAACAACCCACATGGTTTCTAGAAAGTAGGCCTGTTCGATCAACTAACAATCACACACGGCTTCCGGCAGAGAACTATTTGCGTTAGGCCACCTTGCATAAACGTTTCCACACAAAAAACTGTGTGTGATATACATACGAACGGAAATGTTTTTCTGGGATTCACCATGTGGGATGTACATACGAACAGAAACGATTGGGTTTTGATGCCTCGCCGGATCGCACACGAGCTCATTTTTTCCCCAGCCTGTTTGCCAGGAGGGCCTATCCCCGACGGTTTCTGGGTCATGTGGGAAGAACCCCCTATCGCCCACACTCACTTGGCGACGGTTCCAAACACCATCGTGGAAAGGGGTTAGAAACCGTTTGTATAGCAGGTCTCTGCACCAGTGTATAGGGCTAGTCGAAATCAAACAAAGCACCCATTTAGATGTTCCCGATGTCTATATTACGGCTCAACAGGCTCCCCAAGTTTTCTATCTACCGTGGGCCTGCCAAACTGATCCAAATCTGAATAGTTGGGATGTCGTTTATGAAGTGCCCCCACGTGTTAGACCACCTCCCCCCAATGAAGAGGATTATGAACCTCACATTAACCCAGACACATGTGAAGGTGAATTCTTCCAAGAAACACGTCTTTCCAAAAAAATGCTTCAAGAATCGCTCTAGTTCACCCCAGAACATTGAAGTAGACAGCGATAGTGAAGCCAACTTTACCCCTAAGCCGGTACAAGAAGAGCCTGAACAAGAAGAGGTTACTGATGCGGATGATTTGTCAATGCTTGATCGATTATGTAAAGGCGGCCTTCCAATGTTCATGCCGCTGAACCCGATGAGCACTTCATTCATGATAGTGATGATGATGATGCATTTATTGATCCCGGAGCATTTATTAAACCCGATGATCAAGATTATTATTAGGTATTCAATTTTTTTATGTTGTACTTGATTTATATAGTTACTTTTATGAATGTATGATTTATATAGTTATTTGTATAATTTTCTTACTTTGCATTATTGTTTGTTATACATGGTGCCATGATCTTGATATCCATCCCCATCGGCCCTCGCCCGGTTTATGATTCGGATGTGATATATTCTCTTTTATAACTATTTGTTGCATTTCGCATTTATGACAATTATGGCCATCAAGTTGACATAGAAATATTTTTATCTAGGAGGTATGTGAACTGGAAATTGCAACCGACCCTCTTGTCGAGAAGTTAAATTTAGCTGAAAAATAAAATGAATATTTGAAAGGAAAATGAAAAGAATTGGAAAAGAGAAGATGAAATTGGAGTTGTATGTTGCCGATGTCGTCGATGATCACAATATGAAGATGGATGCAATGCACTTGAAGATGGATGCAATGCGCTTGAAGATTAAGAAGATTAGAAAATATGGCATTGATAATGAGGCTTGGTATCATTATGTCGTTGGATCAATTGTGACCTTAGTGGCGATCTTGATCGCATTTGTTGTGATGAGGGTAAGTTACCTCCAAAATGACATAATTAGCTTATTTAGTTCATTTATGACCTAAGTAGATTATTCATTTCAAAAATGGCATAATAACCTTGGTTCTCTCATAGATGACATATACTTAGCTTATTTTCCTCCAAAATGGCATAATTACCTAAGTTAGATAAAAAATGAGCTATACCTATGTAAGTTGGCTCAATAATGGCATCATCACCTAGGTTAGCACAAAAATGAACTACTTACCTTATTTTCCTCCAAATTGACATAATAAGCTTAGTTAGCTAAAAATGTCATAATTACCTAAGTTAGCTCTAAAATGACACAAATAAGGAATAAGAAGAAGAAAAACAAGGAAGAGGAGAAAAAGAAAGAATAGAAGAAGAAAGAAGAAAAATAAAAAATAAAAGAAGAAGAAGAATGAGAATGGGGAGGAAAAGGATAAAAAGATAGAAGAGAAGAAGAAAAATGAGAAGAAGAAGAAGAAGAAGAAGAAGAAGAAGAAGAGAAAATATCTTCTTCTTCTTCTTCTAGTCTTCTTCTTATTCTAACTTTCTTACTCCCATTTTTGTAGGTTTGATTCACTTCATGGAAGCAGCGTTGATGGACTGCTAGTGTTTAGTTCTTGTTTTCATTTGTATTGATGCACAATGTGAAACTATGTATGTATGGATGGATGAACTCCGTGAAACTATGTATGCATTGGATCTTTTAATACCCTGTGTGTTCTGTTGCATTGATGGACTGCTAGATGTTTGATACATGGGCTATTTTTGAGGTTGGAACTATATATATCATACATATCTTTTGAAAATGCAGGGATATAACAGAAAACAGAAAATAGAAACAATACAGGCACTTTGTCGTCTACCACCGACGGCAAAGGGGCCTTTGCCGCCTGCCACATACGGCAAAGAGGCCACGTGGCAGCAACCTGTGAAATCTGGGAGCTGACCCATTTGGTTACTTTGCCGTCTGTGGTAGACGGCAAAGGCTTGGGGGCATGACGTGTGGCTGACGTAAGATGGCAGACAGCAAATGGAAGGGCATGTTTGTCGTCTGCCGGCGGACGGCAAAGGCCACAGTTAGCCACCTAACGTGGCTAACGCTTGTTATTTGCCATCCATGTTCTTTGCCGTCAGCCACAGACGGCAAAGGGCCTTTGCCGTCCGCTTTGACGAAGCAGACGACAAAGAACATGTTTACCGTCACTTTATTTGCCGGACATCTTTGCCGTTGGTGGCAGATGGCAAAGAGGTTTGTCGTCCGCCTTTGGTGTATTTGCCATCTACCATGGCACACGGCAGAGAACCTGATTCCTGTAGTGCAAGATTGAACCCACTACTATGCACCCCTTGAAGATCTACCCATCAATCTTAGCAAGAAGACAAATAGATCGAAAAGCATACATATCTATTTACTTATACAGCAAACAAACTTCAAAAGATTCAATAGGATTCAATGAGCAATCTAGTCATAAACTCACAATTCATCATGTCCCAACAAACACACCACAAAAGCACATCGGATTGATCCCAATCACACAAGGAAGAAGAGGAACATTGTATTGAAGATCCAAAGAGAGAACCATCTAGCTACTACTATGGACCCGTAGTTCCTAAAGGAACTACTCACACATGGTCATGGAGGCAGCAAGGTTGATGAAGAGGCCTCCTCTAATTGCTTCCCCCTCCGGTAGAACTCCAGAACAGGGCTCCAAATGGGATCACTTGGGAACATAGGCTCTTGCGGCGGTGATAAAATTCTTCTGGAGGACAACATATGGTTTTAGTATTTATAGGATTTTATGGCGGTGGAATCAGGTCAAGGCAGTGCTTGTGGGCCCCACATGGACAGGTGGCACGAACACCCCCTAGCCACGTCATGTGTCCATGTGGCTAGCTCGTGTCTCGTCTCGACGTCTCTCGAAGCTTCGAGTGTTTCTTGTTGCCCAAAAAATCATGTTTAATCGGTAATCTATTTTGACCTCTGTAGATATTGAATTTCTATGAAACGAAAAGTAAGCAAAAAACATGAGTTGTCACAGGGCACTAAATCAATATGTTAGTCCATCAAAATAATATAAATTGCTATAGAAAAAGTATATAAAAATGATAACATAATAGCATTTAACAATTAAAATATAGATATGTTTCAAACGTGTCAGACGAAATAGTAATAGAACCATTTTGGATAAAACTCTAAAAAAATATTGCTAGCCAAAGTGAGAAAAATGAATCATTTAAAAATATTTTGAA
The DNA here is from genome assembly GCF_002162155.2 of Triticum dicoccoides. Classification (NCBI taxonomy): domain Eukaryota; kingdom Viridiplantae; phylum Streptophyta; class Magnoliopsida; order Poales; family Poaceae; genus Triticum; species Triticum dicoccoides. The sequence goes on from NC_041380.1 coordinate 408,328,668, forward strand.
GAATCATGATAACTTACTTGGTCAATTGGCCAGTAAGATTGCTGAACTCATTAACAATGTGCATGCCTTAGAGAGAAGCCTAAGAGCTTGGAAGCACATGTTACAAAAATTATAGAGAGTCAAATGTTGATCCTAGTCCAGTTTGCTGGAAAACCGGAACCCAATCTGGTTGTGTCAAAATTAGGAGAAGTAGTGAAGAAATGGTAGGATCTCGACAAGAGCCATATACCAGAGTATACGTATTCCATTGTGGACTTCATGAAAATGTTGAGAATGAAGCATGTAGGAGATATGCTCTCGAGGCAATAATAAAAGTTATTATTTATCTCCATGTTCATAATTATGTTTATTTTCTGTGCTATAATTGCAATGGTACTTGAGTCTGTATATCCAGGAGGCTCGGAGGAAACCCATGTGCATTTGTGGAATAATAAATGGTAATATAGATTCTTAGTTATGACTCTAAGACTAGCTCAAGTGTTGCATGATGGTTACGTTTTATTGATCATGGCATGAGAATGCCGACAACTTTGAGGACACAATGTTAGGAGAACGTTTTTGTTGAACCGACCCAATTGTTGTTCTGCTCTGAGATCCATTCATCACAAGTTAATGGTTTATAACATAAAGAAAGTTAATCATTTGCATAATTCCTTGGGCCATGAGAGTATAGAATTCCTTCATACTTGCTCCATGAACTTTGTGGTCTATCAAGCACCATCTTAATATGGTGGCAATCACTATAGCTTACAGGATCACAGAAAAGTATGACAAGGGACTGAGTAGCTCAATATTGGGCTTTGCTCCTCTGTCGATGGAGAGATGTTCTTTGGGCCCTCTCAGTGTTACAATATCCATCATCATCTAGCAAGACATAGTGAGATTTGATCATAGGGATGCGAAACACGAGAACAAGAAAAGAGAACAAAATTGGTAACGAGGAAACTTGCATAGTGAACAAGTTATTGATTCACGGGGATGTGAATAAATCTCACCTTAGGTTTTTGTAACCTATCACAAAGCAATAGAATAACACATGGTAACTAAAGGTTCACTCGAATATACATTTGTGTGGGTATAGGGGTCAATATGGATGTCCATGGTTCTGCTATTCATCATTGATCAGAAGGAGTTCCAGTCATGTCTATATTTCACCAAGCCTACATGGTCACATGCTTAAGGGTCATATATATGCTGAGTACTAGGAGGTTACGAGCTTGAGAGAAATTCATCAGAAAAGTTCCAGAGATAAAACCGCAAGTATTTTGGAGTAGAAAATTTTAAGCGAATACCATCAAGCGGGAAAAGTATTGAATGCATCCACAATTTTTTGGAGGGTTCTGAAAATGTTTGGGGGCCTTCCAAAATTTTCCGAACAGCCCCAAGGGGTTGCTCCCACATGGGGGACATCATCCCCCTTTTCATGGGGGTTATTTTTAGGAGCCACTCCTTTTGGTGGGATGGTGTTAGGAGGGGGCCCGCATGGAGGGAAGCCCCCTATATGGTGGAGGAGTGTTGGAAGGGGGTCGCTTGGGGGTAGCCCCTTCATGGTTCGGACATGGTTGGGGCCCTTTGGGGGCAAGCTCCCCCCTTTAGGTGGGTGATGCTAGTGAAGGGGGGCTTTTGGGTAGCCACTTCCTTGCCTCCCCCACCCCCTCCTCCTATAAATAGATGATTGCCCTGTTATGATTGACCGTGTTATAGTTGATTAGGCATAGTGTGATTAGGCATGGTGTGATCATTCAAATTAATGATTGCCCTATTATGATTGACCTTGTTATAGTTGATATGCCTGAAGATCCCATTGCACCTACTATTTTTGGTAGTCCATTTCTTAGAACAATAAAAGCTACTTTTAATGTCTTTATAGAAATGTGAGATTTGATCTTCCATCGAAAGATCCTTTTATAGACACTAGTTGAATGCCCGTGCATTGCCACGCGACAATATAGAGATGCTAGAGACATCAGTGGAATTTTAGTTCTTTTTATGAACACAGATGTCAAGCAATGCATCCATCCGGTTTTACTCATGCCGAATATCAATGGCCCTTCTCCCTGTTTCCCCTTTCCACAACGACCAAGCACCCACTCTTCCCCCCTGCAGGAAATATTCTTCGCCCTCATGTTGTTAGAGGACAAGTCAGTGTCTTTTTACTACCATCCCAACCTAAATGGCGTACCAGGACAAAAGTACAAAAAAATATAGTAAAAATAAGATCTCCATTGTACTTAATAACATTAAAAACTTGCGAGCAAAACCACAAATAAGTGTTGAAAAGGAAGCAAGAATTAAGATCCATAACTTGATCATACAGTTTACATGATAAATGAAATACATGTTATAACTAAATTATAACATTCTCTCGATGAAAACAATGATGTATAAGACACAGGGGCAAGTTCAAGTTGGTATTGTATCCTGAGATGCCACACCACCAACCCACTCCTCGTCAATTGTGCATGCAAGACATATCTTCTTCTCACATCAAATGCATCCCATTCAAACTCCAGTGCTCGTGGTCTCTCTCAATGTCGAGACACCAGATTTGGAACCCTGAAGTGGGTAGGATGTTGCTTTGGCTACCATTGGCTATTTGGCTCGTGATTGCCTCCTTTGTCCCAGAGCAACCAGATGTAGCGCACAACCAAGAGAGTAAAAGTTCGCAAGAGGCCATATACTGGTTAGGCTGCATAATATCAAATTTAGAATTGAATCATATTTTCATTCCTCTCATTGCATAGGGAGACAAATAATATATGAGTATCACTTGTGAATACATATTACAAACAAAAGCACCGACATATACAATAGATGACTTGTAAAAAGGTCAACTTTGAGACACAACAAAGCCAAATGTAGAAATGACAGAGAGAGGATAAGGGAAAATCCTAAAACTGGTATAAAAATATTTTAATAAAGAAGTGCCTTTTACTTTGTCTGCATAATGGTAATGTTTATTAGGTTGCATAAAAATCTCAAAAGCTATACCGCATTTAAGATTTTTATGTAGGCAGTTGCATAGTCCAAAGATCAAGTGATTTCCAAGAAGGGATGGGGAGTCACTAATTTACATGTGAAGGAGTGAGCAATGAGAAATGTACCAAGAGTGATACCAAAGCGCATAAACGTACCATTCAACCGACTAAAATTGTACTACCATTTTACCTTCTCTCACTACAAAATTTGCTCTATTCGGCAACAAAAACCCTGGTGACGAAATAGGAATCGTCGCCTACAATCATTTTCTATGACGGTCCACCGTCATGAGGTGTTTTCCTCTCAGGGCAACACCCTACCCAACTTTGGCGATGTTCTGACCTGATTTTCGTTGACGCATTTGGGCCTCACTACGTATGTCCATTTTTTGGGACGGTTCATAGTGCCACATAACATGTTTTGTGTCAAAAAAAATTGGTTGGCGGGTTAGAAAAATGATTTAAAAAATGGTGAGTTGGTGTTTAGAATGTAGTACCTTAATTTCTTCCATTGCAGAGTTTATAACATGTTACAATCAAATTTTCAGGGTATTAGAGCATCTAAAGGTGGACTTGGCAAATCCTACCCCCTATACGTTCGTGAATGCGCCCAGGCACCCTCGTGGGCGCATCCAGACGGGCCCTCGTATTTTTCTCCCGGCATCCACATATCTCAAATCTGGACTCTCAAATCCATGCAAATACATGCACGCCGATCATACAAGCCAATGTCACATGTAAATAGCAAATGTTCGTACGAAGCATAGATAGCGTTTACATAAAATTTATTTAAATGCCAAACTCAAGCATTGGCTTCTTGGTTGCCATTGTGGGTCCACATGTGCTCCACAAGATCAATGAGTAGCTGCGTGTGCACCTGTTGATCTCGAAGATTCTGATGCATCTGCAAAAAGTGCATAAGCTGAGCCGCATCTTGAGCTTTCGGTATTTCAACTTGTTCTCCAGGTGCTTCGAAATCATGGGTTTGGGCTACACCATCACCCTCATCCTCAACAATCATATTGTGCAGAATAACACAACATGTCATCAGCTACCACAAAGTTTCTGATTCCCACATCATTGCAGCGCTCTGCACAATTCCGCAACGAGCCTGAAGCACACCAAATGCCCTCTCCACATCCTTCCTAGGCACTTCCTGCATTACTGCAAAGTGGCTCTGTTTATTGCCATGCGGTTCAGATATGGTCTTCACAAACGCCGCCCACTGAGGATAGATACCATCGACAAGATAGTATCCCATGTTGTACTCTCAGTTGTTGACGGTGTAGTTGTGCAGCGGTGATTTCCCATTGCAAAGCCTCCTGAACACCAGAGATCGTTGAAGCATGTTGATGTCGTTGCGAGAACCCGGCATTCCAAAGAAAGCATGCCAAATCCATAAGTCATGTGATGCCACCGCTTCTAGTATGATGATGACCTCTCTGGTGTGACCTTGATACATTCCCCGCAAACCTTTGGGGCAGATCTTCCATTGTCAATGCATGCAATCTATTGATCCAAGCATTCCTGGAACCCCCTTGTCTCTCCAATAGCCAACAACTTCTCCATGTCCTGCGCATTTGGTTCTCTGAGATACTCAGGTCCAAACACCTCCACCATGACGCAGGAAAACTTGACAGTAGTCTTCAAGCACGTGCTCTCCCCCATGCTGACCATCTCACCAATGACATCTGCAGCAGTACCAAGTGCAAGCATCCTTAGAGCAGTCGTGCACTTCTGCTTGGTCGACAAAGAGAGTTGGCCACAGCAATCCCTTGTGAGCTTGAAGTAGTCGTCGTGTGCCTCCACTTCCTCCACAATACGCAAAAACAATGGTTTCGGCGTGCGAAAATGGCGACGAAACCATGGTTCATCCGGGAAAGTAGGTTTGGGAGCAAAGTAGTCCATGTGCAGTAGCTTTGCTCCGGACACCCTGTCCCGGTTGATCGCTCTTCTCCCTTTGATTGATCCCTTGAAGTTGAGAATATGCTCCACTTGCCGGTCCATTTCCTCTTGCATGCTCATGAGCATAATCATGCCCACTTCTTCATCCGAATTTGATGAATCGAAGAACTCATCTTGAATCAATTGATGGGCAACGTAGTAATTTCAAAAAAATCCTACGCACACGCAAGATCATGGTGATGCATAGCAACGAGAGGGGAGAGTGTTGTCCACGTACCCTCGTAGATCGAAAGCGGAAGCGTTAGCACAACGCGGTTGATGTAGTCGTACGTTTTCATGATCCGACCGATCAAGTACCAAACGCACGGCACCTCCGAGTTCAGCACACGTTCAGCCCGATGACGTCCCTCGAACTCCGATCCAGGTGAGTGTTGAGGGAGAGTTTCGTCAGCACAACGGCGTGGTGACGATGATGATGTTCCACCGACACATGGCTTCGCCTAAGCACCACTACAGTATTATCGAGGTGGACTATGCTGGAGGGGGCACTGCACACGGCTAAAAGATCAAATCAATTGTTATGTCTATGGGGTGCCCCCCTGCCCCCGTATATAAAGGAGCAAGGGGGGAGGTGCGGCCGGCCAGGAGGAGGTGCGCCAGGAGGAGTCCTACTCCCACCGGGAGTAGGACTCCCTTCCTTCCTTGTTGGATTAGGAGAAGGGGGAAAGAGGAGGGAGAGAGGAAGGAAAGGGGGGCGGCGCCCCCCTCTCCTTGTCCTATTCGGACTAGAGGGGGAGGGGCGCACGGCCCTGCCCTAGCCGCCTCTCCTCTTCTCCACTAAGGCCCACTATGGCCCATTAAGCCCCCGGGGGGTTCCAGTAACCCCTCGGTACTCCGGTAAAATCCCGATTTCACCCAGAACATTTCCGATATCCAAATATAGGCTTCCAATATATCAATCTTCATGTCTCGACCATTTCGAGATTCCTCGTCATGTCCATGATCACATCGGGGACTTCGAACAACCTTCGGTACATCAAAACTCATAAACTCATAATATAACCGTCATCGAAACTTTAAGCGTGCGGACCCTACGGGTTCGAGAACTATGTAGACATGACCGAGACACGTCTCCGGTCAATAACCAATAGCGGGACCTGGATGCTCATATTGGCTTCCACATATTCTACGAAGATCTTTATCGGTCAGACCGCATAACAACATACATTGTTCCCTTTGTTATTGGTATGTTACTTGCCCGAGATTCGATCGTCGGTATCTCAATACCTAGTTCAATCTCGTTACCGGCAAGTCTCTTTACTCGTTCCGTAGTACATCATCCCGCAACTAACTCATTAGTTGCAATGCTTGCAAGGCTTTAAGTGATGTGCATTACTGAGTGGGCCCAGAGATACCTCTCCGAAAATCGGAGTGACAAATCCTAATCTTGAAATACGCCAACCCAACAAGTACCTTCGGAGACACCTGTAGAGCACCTTTATAATCACCCAGTTACGTTGTGACATTTGGTAGCACACAAAGTGTTCCTCCGGTAAACGGGAGTTGCATAATCTCATAGTCATAGGAACATGTATAAGTCATGAAGAAAGCAATAGCAACATACTAAACGGTCGAGTGCTAAGCTAACGGAATGGGTCAAGTCAATCACATCATTCTCCTAATGATGTGTTCCCGTTAATCAAATGACAACTCATGTCTATGGCTAGGAAACATAACCATCTTTGATCAACGAGCTAGTCAAGTAGAGGCATACTAGTGACACTCTTGTTTGTCTATGTATTCACACAAGTATTATGTTTCCGGTTAATACAATTCTAGCATGAATAATAAACATTTATCATGATATAAGGAAATAAATAATAACTTTATTATTGCCTCTAGGGCATATTTCCTTCAGTCTCCCACTTGCACTAAGGTCAATAATTTAGATTACACAGTAATGATTCTAACACCCATGGAGTCTTGGTGCTGATCATGTTTTGCTCGTGGAAGAGGCTTAGTCAACGGGTCTGCAACATTTAGATCCATATGTATCTTACAAATTTCTATGTCTCCCACCTGGACTAGATCCCGGATGGAATTGAAGCGTCTCTTGATGTGCTTGGTTCTCTTGTGAAATCTGGATTCCTTTGCCAAGGCAATTGCTCCAGTATTATCACAAAAGATTTTCATTGGACCCGATGCACTAGGTATGACACCTAGATCGGATATGAACTCCTTCATCCAGACTCCTTCATTTGCTGCTTCCAGAGCAGCTATGTACTCCGCTTCACACGTAGATCCTGCCACGACGCTTTGTTTAGAACTGTACCAACTGACAGCTCCACCGTTCAATGTAAACACGTATCCGGTTTGCGATTTAGAATCGTCCGGATCAGTGTCAAAGCTTGCATCAACGTAACCATTTACAATGAGCTCTTTGTCACCTCCATAAATGAGAAACATATCCTTAGTCCTTTTCAGGTATTTCAGGATGTTCTTGACCGTTGTCCAGTGATCCACTCCTGGATTACTTTGGTACCTCCCTGCTAGACTTATCGCAAGGCACACATCAAGTCTGGTACACAGCATTGCATACATGATAGAGCCTATGGCTGAAGCATAGGGAACATCTTTCATCTTCTCTCTATCTTCTGCAGTGGTTGGGCATTGAGTCTTACTCAACATCACACCTTGTAACACAGGCAAGAACCCTTTCTTTGCTTGATCCATTTTGAACTTCTTCAAAACTTTGTCAAGGTATGTGCTTTGTGAAAGTCCAATTAAGTGTCTGTAACGCCCTCGATGCGGCTATATCTCCCACGTGTCGAAGCACAACTTAGAGGCATAACCGCATTGAAAGCAATGCCGCAAGTGAGGTAATCTTCACACAACCCATGTAATACATAAGGGAAAGAGTAACATAGTTGGCTTACAATCGCCACTTCACACAATACATGAATAAAGCATTACATTAATCCAAATACAATCAAGGTCCGACTACGGAACCAAAATAAAAGAAGACTACCCCAAATGCTACACAGATCCCCGATCGACCCCAACTGGGCTCCACTACTAATCGACTAGAACGAAACAACATAAAGGACAAGATCTTCATCGAGCTCCTCCTGAGCTTGGTTGCGTCACCTGGAATGGCATCATTGGCACCTGCAAGCTGGTTTTGGAAGTATCTGTGAGTCACGGGGACTCAGCAATCTCACACCCTCGCGATCAAGACTATTTAAGCTTATAGGAAGGGTAAAAGGAATGATGTGGAGCTGCAGCAAGCGACTAGCATATATGGTGGCTAACATACGCAAATGAGAGCGAGAAGAGAAGGCAAAAGCATGGTCGAACAACTATGATCAAGAAGTGATCCTAGAACAACCTACGTCAAGCATTACTCCAACACCGTGTTCACTTGACGGACACCGCCGGAAAGAGACCATCACGGTTACACACGCGGTTGGTGCATTTTAATTAAGATCAACTTCAAGTTTTCTACAACCAGACATTAACAAATTCCCATCTGCCCATAACCACGGGCACGGCTTTCGAAAGTTCACACCCTATAGGGGTGTCCCAACTTAGCCCATCACAAGCTCTCATGGTCAACGAAGGATATTCCTTCTCCCAGGAAGACCCGATCAGGCTCGGAATCTCGGTTACAAGACATTTCGACAATGGTAAAACAAGACCAGCAAAGCCACCCGAATGTGCCGACAAATCCCGATAGGAGCTGCACATATCTTGTTCTCAGGGCACACCGGATTGTCCAAACTTCCGGTAGGCCAGCCCAGAGTTGCCCCTGGTGGCCACCGGCGGCTGACAAGTTGGACCAACACTTAGAGGAGCACTGGCCCAGGGGTTTAAATAAAGATGACCCTTGGGCAGGCCTACCCAAGGGAAAGAAAAGGCTAGGTGGTGAATGGTAAAACCAATGTTGGGCCTTGCTGGAAGAGTTTTATTCAAGACGAACTGTCAAGGGGTTCCCATTATAACCCAACCGCGTAAGGAACGCAAAATCCGGGAACATAACACTGGTATGACGGAAACTAGGGCGGCAAGAGTAGAACAAAACACCAGGCATAAGGCCGAGCCTTCCACCCTTTACCAAGTATATAGATGCATTAATTAGATAAGAGATATTGTGATATCCCAACAAGTAAACATGTTCCAACAAGGAACAACATCTCCATGTTCCAACAAGGAACAAACTTCAATCTTCACCTGCAACTAACAATGCTATAAGAGGGGCTGAGCAAAGCGGTAACATAGCCAAACAACGGTTTGCTAGGACGAGGTGGGTTAGAGGCTTGGTTCAACAATATGGGAGGCATGACAAGCAAGTGGTAGGTATCGCAACATAGGCATAGCAAAAGAGCGAGCAACTAGCAAGCAAAGATAGAAGTGATTTCGAGGGTATGGTCATCTTGCCTGAGATCCCGCAAGGAAGAAGAACGAGTCCATGAAGAAGACAAACGGACTTAGTCGAATGGATCCTCACAACACGACGTTACCGGATTACCGAGAAGAAGTACACCGGAAAGAAAGAAAACAACATAGTAAACAACCACTACAACAACATGGCATGATGCACAACAAGTATGATGCATGTCCGGTTTAATGAGGCATGGCATGGCAAAGTGCACAAACGATCCTACAAATTAAGTGGAGCTCAATATGCAACGAGTTGCATATTGACGAAACACCACGACAAGTTATTTAGTTCGATCTCGTTTATGTACCCAACAATATTAAATGATGTTAAACATGGCAAGAGGGTGAAGCAAAGTAAAACTACCTATCTAGTCAAGGTTAAATGAGGCCGGAAGCAACGAACAACAATTCCGGTAAATCCCCATATGCATATATTAGGTTTGGTACTTATCTGTCCTAAACACAATTTTAGAGTTATTAAACATGCAAAACAAGTAGACCATGTTAAACTAGGCATTTTTCTACCCCATTTACATATAAAGATTATTTAAAACCGAGCTACGGTTATTTAGTTATGAATTAAGTCATTTTAGCATGGCATAGGAGCAAATTAAAGCAAACATCATTTTAAACATTTTAAACATGATTGAAAGTTGGATATTATTAAACAAGATAGAAAACTAAGCAAGTTTCATATATAAAGTTTCTACATGTGATGCTTAGTGTGTGAGATATTAAATGCATGAACATGAGGGTCTTTTCTGCAAAACTAACGTTCTCTGGGAAAAAGATAAATTTCTGATCTAAAAAAAAATACACTGGGCCGAATCTGGCCGGCCCAAAGTGCATAGGAGCGGGGGCTGCTCACCAACGTGGCCATTGGGCCGACACGAGCTGGGCCTGGGCCGGTTGGTGGGGGAAAGTAGGCTGGACAGGCCGCAGTGAGCAAAGGCGTTTTCCTCCTCTTCTCGACAGGAAGACGAGCAGCGGCGGCGTGGATGAACTCTAGCGAGATCTAGGATTCCAGTGGCATGGGAAGACGGCGGGAATGGGCAGATCCGGTCCCTGGGCACCGGATCCGGCCGGAGGTGGACGAGGACGACGAGGTGCGGCACGGATCCGAGCGCAGAACGATGGGGGTCGCGAGATTCGGCGAACTCCATGTGGCAGCGTGACGAGGCTCCGGGGTCCTGCGGAACATGGGGAGAGAGAGCTCTGTGAGAGGAAGAAACAGAGGCAGGGGAAGGAAAGAGGAGCAGGTGGCGGGATTCATCCTGGGTTGGTGCTCGCCGGCGGCGGAGTGATGAGAAATGTCCGGGACGGCGCCGGCGGGGTCCAGCGGTGGGGATCGGGGTCGCCAGCGGGAGGTTTGCGGGGTGCTGCATGGATCGTGCGCGCAGGCTCGCGGCGGGTGGCCTCGGGACCAGGTCGGCCCGCGGTGGGTCTGCCATGGGCTTCGTCAGGCTCTGCGGGCGGTGGAGAGAGGCAAACGCTGAGGTGGCGTGCGGCGGTTGGTTGCATCCAGCGCAGATGGCGGCGGGGGTGAATGGCGGTGCGCCAAGTGGCGGCGGCGGGTTAGGCCGATGCTGAGATTGAGGAGGTGGTAGGTGGCTGCCGGCTGAGAGGTGGGAGGAGGGTTAGGGTAGGTTTAGGGGCTAGGGACGCCCAAAATGGCAAGGGGGGTTGCTTAAATAGGAAGGGGCTAGGGTTTTGGTGGGTTTGGGGGGCTTTTGGAGCGTTTCGGAGCCTCCGATCGCGATCTGACGGTCCGGAACGAAGGGGGGTTTTAGGTGGGCTGCAGGTGGGTTGTGAAAAGAGGTTGGGTTGAGATGAGAGAAGAGGAGTGCAGCCCGACAACTATTTTCGGAGACCGAAAACGTCCGACGTTTTGACCGACTATAATGTCTCTATAGTTATCCGTTGGGGCACCAAACGAACTCCGAATGCGATGAAACTTGGTAGGCAGCCTACCTACAACATAACAACACCGCATGCAAACTTTCAACTCATTCCGAGAACATTTTCCGGCCACTTATAAAGTAATATTTTGGACATGCCGCGGGCGCGTGCAAGTGTGTCTGGGCTCAGAACGGGCAACAGACGGGACTGGGAGACCCAGACTAATGCAAGTTTTGAAAACATGATGATGCAATGCATATGATGACATGATAAAATGCAACACGCAAGCAAAGACAAGGCAACAACAGCGAATCACTGGAAGACACCTGGCGCGACAGTCTCAGGGCGTCACAACGTATTGATCTATATCTATAGATCTTGATGCCCAATATATAAGCAGCTTCACCGAGGTATTTCATGGAAAAACTCTTATTCAAGTATCCCTTTATGCTATCTAGAAATTCTATATCATTTCCAATCAGCAATATGTCATCCACATATATTATCAGAAATGCTACAGAGCTCCCACTCACTTTCTTGTAAATACAGGCTTCTCCAAAAGTCTGTACAAAACCAAATGCTTTGATCACACTATCAAAGTGTTTATTCCAACTCCGAGAGGCTTGCACCAGTCCATAAATGGATCGATGGAGCTTGCACACTTTGTTAGCTCCCTTTGGATCGATAAAACCTTCCGATTGCATCATATACAACTCTTCTTCCAGAAATCCATTCAGGAATACAGTTTTTACATCCATTTGCCAAATTTCATAATCATAAAATGCGGCAATTGCTAACATGATTCGGACAGACTTAAGCATCGCTACGGGTGAGAAGGTCTCATTGTAGTCAATCCCTTGAACTTGTCGAAAACCTTTTGCAACAAGTCGAGCTTTATAGACAGTAATATTACTCAGCGTCAGTCTTCTTCTTGAAGATCCATTTATTCTCAATGGCTTGCCGATCATCGGGCAAGTCAACCAAAGTCCACACTTTGTTCTCATACATGGATCCCATCTCGGATTTCATGGCCTCAAGCCATTTTGCGGAATCTGGGCTCACCATCGCTTCTTCATAGTTTGTAGGTTCGTCATGGTCTAGTAACATAACCTCCAGAACAGGATTACCATACCACTCTGGTGCGGATCTTACTCTGGTTGACCTACGAGGTTCAGTAACAACTTGATCTAAAGTTCCATGATCATCATCATTAACTTCCTCACTAATTGGTATAGACGTCTGATACGTCTCCAACGTATCTATAATTTTTGATTTCTCCATGCTATATTATCTACTGTTTTAGACATTATTAGGCTTTATTATCCACTTTTATATTATTTTTGGGACTAACCTATTAACCGAAGGCCCAGCCCAGAATTGTTGTTTTTTGCCTGTTTTAGGGTTTTGAAGAAAAGGAATATCAGACGGAGTCCAAACGGAATGAAACCTTCGGAAACGTGATTTTCTCATCAGATAAGATCCAGGAGACTTGGACCCTCCGTCAAGAAAGCCATGAGGCAGTCACGAGGGTGGAGGGCGCCCCCCCTAGAGAGCGCCCCCTGCCTCGTGGTCCCCTCAAAGCTCCACCGACGTACTTCTTCCTCCTATATATACCTACGTACCCCCAAACGATCGGGGACGGAGCCAAAAACCTAATTCCACCGCCGCAACTTTCTGTATCCACGAGATCCCATCTTGGGGCCTGTTCCGGAGCTCCGCCGGATGGGGCATCGATCATGGAGGGCTTCTACATCATCATCCAAGCCCCTCCGATGAAGTGTGAGTAGTTTACTTCAGACCTACGGGTCCATAGTTAGTAGCTAGATGGCTTCTTCTCTCCTTTTGGATCTCAATACAATGTTCTCCCCCTCTCTCGTGGAGATCTACTCGATGTAATCTTCTTTTTGCGATGTGTTTGTTGAGACCGATGAATTGTGGGTTTATGATCAAGTCTATCTATGAATAATATTTGAATCTTCTCTGAATTCTTTTATGTATGATTGGTTATCTTTGCAAGTCTCTTAGAATTATCAGTTTGGTTTGGCCTACTAGATTGGTTGTTCTTGCCATGGGAGAAGTGCTTAGCTTTGGGTTCGATCTTGCGGCGTCCTTTCCCAGTGACAGAAGGGGCAGCAAGGCACGTATTGTATCGTTGCCATCGAGGATAACAAGATGGGATTTTTATCATATTGCATGAAACTATCCCTCTACATCATGTCATCTTGCTTAAAGCGTTACTCTGTTTTTAACTTAATACTCTAGATGCATGCTGGATAGCGGTCGATGAGTGGAGTAATAGTAGTAGATGCAGAATCGTTTCGGTGTACTTGTCTCGGACATGATGTCTATATACATGATCATACCTAGATATTCTCATAACTATGCTCAATTCTGTCAATTGCTCAACAGTAATTTGTTCACCCACCGTAGAGTACTTATGCTCTTGAGAGAAGCCACTAGTGAAACATATGGCCCCCGTGTCTCTTTCTCATCATATCAATCTCCATCACTTTATTATTGCTTTGCTTTTACTTTGCTTTTACTTTTTACTTTGCATCTCTATACCAAAAATACCAAAAATATTATTTATCATCTCTACCAGATCTCACTTTCGTAAGTGATCGTGAAGGGATTGACAACCCCTAAGCGCGTTGGTTGCATTGAGCTATTGTTTTTGTGTAGGTACGAGGGACTCACGCGTAGCCTCCTACTAGATTGATACCTTGGTTCTCAAAAACTGAGGGAAATACTTATGCTACTTTGCTGCATCATCAATTCCTCTTCGTGGAAATCCAACGCAGTGCTCAAGAGGTAGCAAGAAGAATTTCTGGCGCTGTTGCCAGGGAGTCTGCGCAAAAGTCAACATACCAAGTACCCATCACAATCCCTATCTCCCGCATTACAGTATTTGCCATTTTCCTCTCGTTTTCCTCTCCCCCACTTCACCCTTGCCGTTTTATTCGCTCTCTCTATCCTCCCTCTCTCTCTCTATTTGCCTCTTTTGCCCGTTTGCTTTTTGTTTGGTCGTGTGTCGGATTGCTTGTTTGTCGCAATGGCTCAAGATAATACTAAATTGTGTGACTTCACCAACACCAACAATAATGATTTCCTTAGCACTCCGATTGCTCCTCTTACCGATGATGAATCTTGTGAAATTAATATTGCTTTGTTGAATCTTGTCATGAAAGGTCTGTTCTCCGGCCTTCCTAGTGAAGATGCCGCTACCCATCTTAATAGCTTTGTTGATTTGTGTGACATGCAAAAGAAGAAAGATGTCGATAATGATATTGTTAAATTGAAGCTATTTCCTTTTTCGCTTAGAGATCGTGTTAAAGCTTGGTTTTCATCTTTGCTTAAAAATAGTATTGATTCATGGAACAAGTGCAAAGATGCTTTTATCTCTAAGTATTTTCCTCCCGCTAAGATCATCTCTCTTAGAAACGATATTATGAATTTTAAACAACTTGATAATGAACATGTTGCACAAGCTTGGGAGAGAATGAAATTAATGATACGTAATTGCCCTACTCATGGTTTGAATTTGTGGATGATTATACAAAAATTTTATGCCGGATTGAATTTTGCTTCTAGAAATCTTTTAGATTCGGCCATGGGAGGCACTTTTATGGAAATCACTTTAGGAGAAGCTACTAAACTCCTAGATAATATTATGGTTAATTATTCTCAATGGCGTACTGAAATATCTACTAAAAAGGTGCATGCGATAGAAGAAATTAATGTTTTGAGTGGAAAGATGGATGAACTTATAAAATTATTTGCTAATAAGAGTGTTTCTTCTGATCCTAATGATGTGCCCTTGTCTACTTCGATTGAGAATAATAATGAATCTATGGATGTGAATTTTGTTGGTAGGAACAATTTTGGTAACAACACATATAGAGGAAATTCCAATCCTAGGCCTTATCCTAGTAATCCCTCTAATAATTATGGTAATTCCTACAACAATTCTTATGGGAATTATAATAAGATGCCCTCTGATTTTGAATCTAATATTAAAGAATTTATTTCTTCGCAAAAGAATGTTAATGCTATGATTGAAGAAAAATTGCTTAAGATTGATGATTTGGCTAGGAACGTTGATAGAATTGCTCTTGATGTTGATTCTTTGAAACTTAGATCTATTCCACCTAAGCATGATATCAATGAGTCTCTCAAAGCCATGATAATTTTCATTGACAAGTGCAAAGAAAGAACCGCTAGGATGCGTGCTAAGAAAGATGCCTTTATAAAAGCGTGTTCTTCTAGTTCCTATGGAAATAATGATGAAGATCTAAAAGTTATTGATGTGTCCCTTATTAAATCTTTGTTTTGCAATATGAATCTTGATAATGATGGGACTGAATATGATCCACCTTTACCTAGAAGGCGTTCTAAGAATTAGGAATTTGTTGATCTTGATGCTAAATTTGATAAAAGTGGGATTGAAGAAATTAAAACCCTAGATGTTGCTAAACCCACTATTATGGATTTCAAGGAATTTAACTATGAAAATTGCTCTTTAGTTGATTGTATTTCCTTGTTGCAATCTGTGCTAAAATCTCCTCACGCTTATAGTCAAAATAAAGTGTTTACTAAACATATCATTGATGCCTTGATGCAATCTTATGAAGAAAAACTTGAATTGGAAGTTTCTATCCCTAGAAAACTTTATGATGAGTGGGAACCTACTATTAAAATTAAAATTAAAAATTATGAGTTTTATGCTTTGTGTGATTTGGATGCTAGTGTCTCTACTATTCCCAAAATTTTGTGTGATTTGCTAGATTTTCGTGATTTTGATGATTGCTCTCTAAACTTGCATCTTGCGGATTCCACTATTAAGAAACCTATGGGAAGAATTAATGATGTTATTATTGTTGAAAATAGGAATTATGTGCCCGTAGATTTTATCGTTCTTGATATAGATTGCAATCCTTCTTGCCCTATTATTCTCGGTAGACCTTTCCTTAGAACGGTTGGTGCAATTATTGATATGAAGGAAGGGAATATTAGGTTCCAATTTCCATTAAAAAAGGGCATGGAACACTTTCCTAGAAAGAAAATTAAATTACCTTATGAATCTATTATGAGAGCCACTTATGGATTGCATACCAAAGATGGCAATACCTAGATCTATTCTTGCTTGTTATGCCTAGCTAGGGGTGTTAAATGATAGCGCTTGTTGGGAGGCAACCCAATTTTATTTTTATTCCTTGCTTTTTGTTCCTGTTTAGTAATAAATAAATTATTTAGCCTCTGTTTTTTTGTGTTTTTTGTGTTTAATTAGTGTTTGTGCCAAGTAGAACCATTGGGAAGACTTGGGGAAAGTCTTGTTGAACTTGCTGTAAAAACAGAAACTTTAGCGCTCACGAGAACTGCTTTCATTTTTATTTGGAAATTGATATTTAGTTAATTATTTTTGCAGATGATTAATAGATAAATTGCTCACGTCCAGAAATTTATTTTAGAATTTTTGGTGTTCCAGATCTTGCGCTAGCTATAGATTACTACAGACTGTTCTGTTTTTGACAGATTCTCTTTTTCGTGTGTTGTTTGCTTATTTTGATGAATCTATGGCTAGTAAAATAGTTTATGATCCATAGAGAAGTTGGAATACAGTAGGTATAACACCAATATAAATAAATAATGAGTTCATTACAGTACCTTGAAGTGGTCTTTTGTTTTCTTTCGCTAACGGAGCTCACGAGATTTTCTACTTTAAGTTTTGTGTTGTGAAGTTTTCAAGTTTTGGGTAAAGATTTGATGGATTATGGAAAAAGGAGTGGCAAGAGCCTAAGCTTGGGGATGCCCATGGCAACCCCAAGATAATCTAAGGACACCTAAAAGCCAAAGCTTGGGGATGCCCCGGAAGGCATCCCCTCTTTCGTCTACTTCTATCGGTAACTTTACTTGGAGCTATATTTTTATTCACCACATGATATGTGTTTTGCTTGGAGCATCTTTTATGATTTGAGTCTTTGCTTGTTAGTCTACCACAATCATCCTTGCTGTACACACCTTCTGAGAGATCCATACATGATTTGGAATTTGATAGAATACTCTATGTGCTTCACTTATATCTTTTGAGCTTTATAGTTTTTCTCTAGTGCTTCACTTATATCTTTTAGAGCATGGTGGTGGATTTGTTTTATAGAAACTATTGATCTCTCATGCTTCACTTATATTATTTTGAGAGTCTTAATAGCATGGTAATTTTCTTAAAATCCTAATATGCTTGGTATGCAAGATTAATAATAAAACTTTCATATGAGTGTGTTGAATACTAAGAAAAGTTTGATGCTTGATGATTGTTTTGAGATATGGAGGTAATAATATCAAAGTCATGCTAGTTGAGTAGTTGTGAAATTGAGAAATACTTGTGTTGAGGTTTGCAAGTCCCGTAGCATGCACATATGGTAAACGTTATGCAACAAATTTGAAACATGAGGTGTTATTTGATTGTCTTCCTTATGAGTGGCGGTCGGGGACGAGCGATGGTCTTTTCCTACCAATCTATCCCCCTAGGAGCATGCGCGTAGTGCCGAGGTTTTTGATGACTTGTAGATTTTTGCAATAAGTATGTGAGTTCTTTATGACTAATGTTGATTCCATGGATTATACGCACTCTCACCCTTCCATCCTTGCTAGCCTCTTCGGTACCATGCATTGCCCTTTCTCACATTGAGAGTTGGCGCAAACTTC
Organism: Triticum dicoccoides; assembly: GCF_002162155.2. Lineage (NCBI taxonomy): Eukaryota > Viridiplantae > Streptophyta > Magnoliopsida > Poales > Poaceae > Triticum > Triticum dicoccoides. Next base: position 408,346,592 of record NC_041380.1, read on the forward strand.
GCCGGTGCATCCAAACCCCGTGATATGATACGCTCTTTCATATATAAACCTCCTTATATCTTCCTCAAAACAGCCACCATACCTACCTATTATGGCATTTCCATAGCCATTCCGAGATATATTGCCATGCAACTTTCCATCATTTCGTTCATCATGACACATTCATCATTGTCATATTGCTTAGCATGATCATGTAGTTGACATCGTATTTGTGGCAAAGCCACCGTTCTTAATTCTTTCATACATGTCACTCTTGGTTCATTGCATATCCCGATACACCACCGGAGGCATTCATATAGAGTCATCTTTGTTCTAGTATCGAGTTGTAATCACTGAGTTGTAAATAAATAGAAGTGTGATGATCATCATTATTAGAGCATTGTACCAACTGAGGAATAAAAAAGGCCATAAAAAAGAGAAGGCCCAAAAAAAGGCCATAAAAAAGAGAAGGCCCAAAAAATGAGAGAAAAAGAGAGAAGGGGCAATGTTACTATCCTTTTACCACACTTGTGCTTCAAAGTAGCACCATGATCTTCATAGTAGAGAGTCTCTCATATTATCACTTTCATATACTAGTGGTAATTTTTCATTATAGAACTTGGCTTGTATATTCCAACAATGGGCCTCCTCAAGTGCCCTAAGTCTTCATGATCAAGCAAGTTGGATGCACACCCACTAGTTTGTTTTGTTGAGCTTTCATACATTTATAGATCTAGTGCATCCGTTGCATGGCAATCCCTACTCCTTGCATTAACATCAATCGGTGGGCATCTCCATAGCCCATTGATTAGCCTCGTTGATGTAAGACTTTCTCCTTTTTTGTCTTCTCCACATAACCCCCTCATTATATTCTATTCCACCCATAGTGTTATGTCCATGGCTCACGCTCATATATTGCGTGAAAGTTTATAGGTTTGAGATTACTAAAGTATGAAACAATTGCTTGGCTTGTCATCGGGGTTGTGCATGATGAGAGCATTCTTGTGTGACGAAAATGAAACATGACTAAACTATATGATTTTGTAGGGATGAACTTTCTTTGTCCATGTTATTTTGAGAAGACATAATTGCTTAGTTAGTATGCTTGAAGTATTATCATTTTTATGTCAATATGAACTTTTGTCTTGAATATTTTGGATCTGAATATTCATACCACAATTAAGAAGAATTACATTAAAATTATCCCAAGTAGCACTCCGCATCAAAAATTCTCTTTTTATCATTTACCTACTCGAGGACGAGCAGGAATTAAGCTTGGGGATGCTTGATACGTCTCCAACGTATCTATAATTTTTTATTGCTCCATGCTATATTATCTACTATTTTAGACATTATTGGGCTTTATTATCCACTTTTATATTATTTTTGGGACTAACCTATTAACCGGAGGCCCAGCCCAGAATTGTTGTTTTTTGCCTGTTTTAGGGTTTCAAAGAAAAGGAATATCAAACGGAGTCCAAACGGAATGAAACCTTCGGAAACGTGATTTTCTCATCAGATAAGATCCAGGAGACTTGGACCCTCCGTCAAGAAAACCACGAGGTGGTCACGAGGGTG
>NC_041380.1:408348442-408402300 GCF_002162155.2 Triticum dicoccoides
CTAGGGCGTGCCCCCTGCCTCGTGGGCCCCTCGAAGCTCCACCGGCGTACTTCTTCCTCCTATATATACCTACGTACCCCCAAACGATCGGGGACGGAGCCAAAAACCTAATTCCACCGCCGCAACTTTCTGTATCCACGAGATCCCATCTTGGGGCCTATTCCGGAGCTCCGCCGGAGGGGGCATCGATCACGGAGGGCTTCTACATCATCATCCAAGCCCCTCCGATGAAGTGTGAGTAGTTTACTTTAGACCTACGGGTCCATAGTTAGTAGCTAGATGGCTTCTTCTCTCTTTTTGGATCTCAATACAATGTTCTCCCCCTCTCTCGTGGAGATCTATTCGATGTAATCTTCTTTTTGCGGTGTGTTTGTTGAGATCGATGAATTATGGGTTTATGATCAAGTCTATCTATGAATAATATTTGAATCTTCTCTGAATTCTTTTATGTATGATTGGTAATCTTTGCAAGTCTCTTCGAATTATCAGTTTGGTTTGGCCTACTAGATTGGTTGTTCTTGCCATGGGAGAAGTGCTTAGCTTTGGGTTCAATCTTGCGGTGTCCTTTCCCAGTGACAGAAGGGGAAGCAAGGCACGTATTGTATCATTGCCATCGAGGATAACAAGATGGGTTTTTTATCATATTGCATGAAACTATCCCTCTACATCATGTCATCTTGCTTAAAGCGTTACTCTGTTTTTAACTTAATACTCTAGATGCATGATGGATAGCGGTCGATGAGTGGAGTAATAGTAGTAGATGCAGAATCGTTTCGGTCTACTTGTCTCGGACGTGATGCCTATATACATGATCATACCTAGATATTCTCATAACTATGCTCAATTCTGTCAATTGCTCAACAGTAATTTGTTCACCCACCATAGAATACTTATGCTCTTGAGAGAAGCCACTAGTGAAACCTATGGCCCCCGGGTCTCTTTCTCATCATATCAATCTCCATCACTTTATTATTGCTTTGCTTTTACTTTTTACTTTGCATCTCTATACCAAAAATACCAAAAATATTATTTATCATCTCTATCAGATCTCACTTTCGTAAGTGACCATGAAGGGATTGACAACCCCTAAGTGTGTTGGTTGCATTGAGCTATTGTTTTTGTGTAGGTACGAGGGACTCGCGCGTAGCCTCCTACTGAATTGATACCTTGGTTCTCAAAAACTGAGGGAAATACTTACGCTACTTGGTTGCATCATCCCTTCCTCTTCGGGGAAATCCAACGCAGTGCTCAAGAGGTAGCAACGTCACAGGAACTGGTTTCTGTGATGAACTACTTTCCAATAAGGGAGCAGGTATGGTTACCTCATCAAGTTCTACTTTCTTCCCACTCACTTCTTTCGAGAGAAACTCCTTCTCTAGAAAGGATCCATTCTTAGCAATGAATGTCTTTCCTTCAGATCTGTGATAGAAGGTGTACCCAACAGTCTCCTTTGGGTATCCTATGAAGACACATTTCTCCGATTTGGGTTCGAGCTTATCAGGTTGAAGCTTTTTCACATAAGCATCGCAGCCCCAAACTTTAAGAAACGACAACTTTGGTTTCTTGCCAAACCACAGTTCATAAGTCATCGTCTCAACGGATTTTGATGGTGCCCTATTTAACGTGAATGCGACCGTCTCTAAAGCATAATCCCAAAATGATAGCGGTAAATCAGTAAGAGACATCATAGATCGCACCATATCTAGTAAAGTACGATTACGACGTTCGGACACACCATTACGTTGTGGTGTTCCGGGTGGCGTGAGTTGCGAAACTATTCCGCATTGTTTCAAATGTAGACCAAACTCGTAACTCAAATATTCTCCTCCACGATCAGATCGTAGAAACTTTATTTTCTTGTTACGATGATTTTCAACTTCACTCTGAAATTCTTTGAACTTTTCAAATGTTTCGCACTTATGTTTCATTAAGTAGATATACCCATATCTGCTTAAATCATCTGCGAAGGTGAGAAAATAATGATACCCGCCGCGAGCCTCAATATTCATTGGTCCACATACATCAGTATGTATGATCTCTAATAAATCAGTTGCTCGCTCCATAGTTCCGGAGAACGGCGTTTTAGTCATCTTTCCCATGAGGCACGGTTCGCAAGTACCAAGTGATTCATAATCAAGTGGTTCCAAAAGTCCATCAGTATGGAGTTTCTTCATGTGCTTTACACCGATATGACCTAAACGGCGGTGCCACAAATAAGTTGCACTATCATTATCAACTCTGCATCTTTTGGATTCAACATTATGAATATGTGTATCACTACTATCGAGATTCGTCAAAAATAGACCACTCTTCAAGGGTGCATGACCATAAAAGATATTACTCATATAAATAGAACAACCATTATTCTCTAATTTAAATGAATAACCGTCTCGCATCAAACAAGATCCAGATATAATGTTCATGCTCAACGCTGGCACCAAATAACAATTATTTAGGTCTAATACTAATCCCGAAGGTAGATGTAGAGGTAGCGTGCCGACGGCGATCACATCGACTTTGGAACTGTTTCCCACGCGCATCGTCACCTCGTCCTTGGCCAGTGTTCGCTTAATCCGTAGTCCCTGTTTTGAGTTGCAAATATTAGCAACAGAACCAGTATCAAATACCCAGGTGCTACTGCGAGCTCTGGTAAGGTACACATCAATAACATGTATATCACATATACCTTTGTTCACCTTGCCATCCTTCTTATCCGCCAAATACTTGGCACAGTTCCGCTTCCAGTGACCAGTCTGCTTGCAATAGAAGCACTCAGTCTCAGGCTTAGGTCCAGACTTGGGTTTCTTCTCTTGAGTAGCAACTTGTTTGCTGTTCTTCTTGAAGTTCCCCTTCTTCTTCCCTTTGCCCTTTTTCTTGAAACTGGTGGTCTTATTGACCATCAACACTTGATGCTCCTTCTTGATTTCTACCTCCGCTGCCTTTAGCATTGCGAAGAGCTCGGGAATTGTCTTATCCATCCCTTGCATGTTATAGTTCATCACGAAGCTCTTGTAGCTTGGTGGCAGTGATTGAAGAATTCGGTCAATGACGCTATCATCTGGAAGATTAACTCCCAGTTGAATCAAGTGATTATTATACCCAGACATTTTGAGTATATGCTCACTGACAGAACTATTCTCCTCCATCTTGCAGCTGTAGAACTTATTGGAGACTTCATATCTCTCAATCCGGGCATTTGCTTGAAATATTAACTTCAACTCCTGGAACATCTCATATGCTCCATGACGTTCAAAACATCGTTGAAGTCCCGGTTCTAAGCCGTAAAGCATGGCACACTGAACTATCAGGTTGTCATCAGCTTTGCTCTGCCAGATGTTCATAACATCTGGTGTTGCTCCTGCAGCAGGTTTGGCACCTAGCGGTGCTTCTAGGACGTAATTCTTCTATGCAGCAATGAGGATAATCCTCAAGTTACGGACCCAGTCCGTGTAATTGCTACCATCATCTTTCAACTTTGCTTTCTCAAGGAATGCATTAAAATTCAACGGAACAACAACACGGGCCATCTATCTACAATCAACATAGACAAGCAAGATATTATCAGGTACTAAGTTCATGATAAATTTAAGTTCAATTAATCATATTACTTAAGAACTCCCACTTCGATAGACATCTCTCTAATCCTCTAAGTGATCACGTGATCCATATCAACTAAACCATAACCGATCATCACGTGAAATGGAGTAGCTTTCAATGGTGAACATCACTATGTTGATCATATCTACTATATGATTCACGCTCGACCTTTCGGTCTCAGTGTTCCGAGGCCATATATGCATATGCTAGGCTCGTCAAGTTTAACCTGAGTATTCTGCATGTGCAAAACTGGCTTGCACCCATTGTAGATGGACGTAGAGCTTATCACACCCGATCATCACGTGGTGTCTGGGCACGATGAACTTTGGCAACGGTGCATACTCAGGGAGAACACTTTTATCTTGAAATTTAGTAAGAGATCATTGTTGGAAATATGCCCTAGAGGCAATAATAAAAGTATTATTATATTTCAATGTTCATGATAAATGTCTTTTATTCATGCTATAACTGTATTATCCGGAAATCGTAATACACGTGTGAATACTTAGACCACAATATGTCCCTGGTGAGCCTCTAGTTGACTAGCTCGTTGTGATCAACAGATAGTCATGGTTTCCTGACTATGGACATTGGATGTCGTTGATAACGGGATCACATCATTAGGAGAATGATGTGATGGACAAGACCCAATCCTAAGCATAGCATAAAAGATCGTGTAGTTCGTTTTGCTAGAGCTTTGCCAATGTCAAGTATCTCTTCCTTCGACCATGAGATCGTGTAACTCCCGGATACCGTAAGAGTGCCTTGGGTGTATCAAACGTCACAACGTAACTGGGTGACTATAAAGGTGCATTACAGGTATCTCCGAAAGTATCTATTGGGTTGACACGGATCGAGATTGGGATTTGTCACTCCGTATGACGGAGAGGTATCTCTGGGCCCACTCGGTAATGCATCATCATAATGAGCTCAATGTGACCAAGTTGTTGGACACGGGATCATGCATTACGGTACGAGTAAAGTGACTTGCCGGTAACGAGACTGAACAAGGTATTGGGATACTGACGATCGAGTCTCGGGCAAGTAACGTACCGATTGACAAAGGGAATTGCATATAGGGTTTGATCGAATCCTCGACATCGTGGTTCATCCGATGACAACATCGAGGAGCATGTGGGAGCCATCATGGGTATCCAGATCCCGTTGTTGGTTATTGACCTGAGAGCGTCTCGGTCATGTCTGCATGTCTCCCGAACCCGTAGGGTCTACACACTTAAGGTTCGGTGACGCTAGGGTTATTAGGAAGACTAGTATGTGACTACCGAATGTTGTTCGGAGTCCCGGATGGGATCCTGGACGTCACGAGGAGCTCCGGAAGGGTCCGGAGGTAAAGATTTATATATGGGAAGTTGTCAAACGGGCACCGGGAAGTTTCGGGGTCATACCGGTATTGTACCGGGGCCACCGGAAGGGTTCCGGGGGTCCACCGGGAGGGGCCACCCCTCCCGGGGGGCCACATGGGCTGCGTGGGGCAGGGAGCCAGCCCCTGGTGGGCTGGGCGCACCCCCTCCCTTGGGCCCTTGCGCCTAGGGTTGAAGGGGGGAACCCTAGAGGGGGCGCCCCCTTGGCTTGGGGGGCAAGCCACCCTCTCCCCCTCTCCCCTTGGCCGCCGCCCCCCCCCCTAGATGGGTTCTAGAGGGGCCGGCCCCCTTCTCCCTTCCCCCTATAAATAGAGGGGTGAGGGGAGGGCAGCCGCACCACCCTCCAAGGCGCAGCCCTCCCCTCCCCAACACCTCTCCTCCTCCGTTGTGTGCTTGGCGAAGCCCTGTCGGAGTACTGCCTCTCCACCATCACCACGCCGTCGTGCTGCCGGTGGAGCTGTCTTCCTCAACCTCTCCTTCCCCCTTGCTGGATCAAGAAGGAGGAGACGTCTCCCGTCCCGTACGTGTGTTGAACGCGGAGGTGCTGTCCGTTCAACACTTGGTCATCGGTGATTCGAATCACGTCGAGTACGACTACATCATCACCTTGCAAGCTTCCGCACGCGATCTACAAGTGGTATGTAGATGCAAACTCTCTCCCTTGACTCGTTGCTTAGATGAACTCATAGATGGATCTTGGTGAAACCGTAGGAAAAATTTTAATTTTCTGCAACGTTCCCCAACAGTGGCATCATGAGCTAGGTCTATGCGTAGTTCTCTTTGCACGAGTAGAACACAATTTTGTTGTGGGCGTGGATTTTTTCATCTTACTTGCCTCTACTAGTCTTTTCTTGCTTCGGCGGTATTGTGGGATGAAGCGGCCCGGACCAACCTTACACGTACGCTTACGTGAGACCGGTTCCACCGACTGACATGCACTAGTTGCATAAGGTGGCTGGCGGGTGTCTGTCTCTCCCACTTTAGTTGGAGCGGATTCGATGAAAAGGGCCCTTATGAAGGGTAAATAGAAGTTGACAAAATCACGTTGTGGTTATTCGTAGGTAAGAAAACGTTCTTGCTAGAACCCAATTGCAGCCACGTAAAAGATGCAACAACAATTAGAGGACGTCTAACTTGTTTTTGCAGCGATTGATCATGTGATGTGATATGGCCAGAAGTTGTGATGAATGATGAATTGTGATGTATGAGATCATGTTCTTTGTAATAGGATTCACGACTTGCATGTCGATGAGTATGACAACCGGCAGGAGCCATAGGAGTTGTCTATATTTTTTGTATGACCTGCGTGTCATTGAAGAACGCCATGTAACTCACTTTACTTTATTGCTAAACGCGTTAGCCATAGAAGTAGAAGTAGTCGTTGGCATGACAACTTCATGAAGACACGATGATGGAGATCATGATGATGGAGATCATGGTGTCAAGCCGGTGACAAGATGATCATGGAGCCCCGAAGATGAAGATCAATGGAGCTATATGATATTGGCCATATCATGTCACAACTATATAATTGCATGTGATGTTTATTATGTTTATGCATCTTGATTACTTAGGACGACGGTAGTAAATAAGATGATCCCTTATAAAAAATTTCAAGAAGTGTTCTCCCCTAACTGTGCACCGTTGCTACAGTTCGTCGCTTCTAAGCACCACGTGATGATCGGGTGTGATGGATTCTTACGTTCACATACAACGGGTGTAAGACAGTTTTACACAGCGAAAACACTTAGGGTTAACTTGACGAGCCTAGCATGTGCAGACATGGCCTCGGAACACGGAGACCGAAAGGTCGAACACGAGACGTATGGAAGATACGATCAACATGAGAATGTTCACCGACGATGACTAGTCCGTCTCACGTGATGATCGGACACGGGCTAGTCGACTCGGATCGTGTAACACTTAGATGACTAGAGGGATGTCTAATCTAAGTGGGAGTTCATAATTTGATTAGAACTTTATTATCATGAACTTAGTCTAAAACCTTTGCAAATATGTCTTGTAGATCAATGGCCAACGCTAATGTCAACATGAACTTCAACGCGTTCCTAGAGAAAACCAAGCTGAAAGATGATGGCAGCAACTATACGGACTGGGTCCGGAACCTGAGGATCATCCTCATAGCTGCCAGGAAACAATATGTCCTAGAAGGACCGCTAGGTGACGCTCCCGTCCCAGAGAACCAAGACATTATGAATGCTTGGCAGTCTCGTGTTGATGATTACTCCCTCGTTCAGTGCGGCATGCTTTACAGCTTAGAACCGGTGCTCCAAAAGCGTTTTGAGCACCACGGAGCATATGAGATGTTCGAAGAGCTGAAACTAGTTTTTCAAGCTCATGCCCGGGTCGAGAGATATGATGTCTCCGACAAGTTCTACAGTTGTAAGATGGAGGAAAACAGTTCTGTCAGTGAGCACATCCTGAAGATGTCTGGGTTGCACAACCGTATGACCCAGCTGAACATTAACCTCCCAGATGAGGCGGTCATTGACAGAATCCTCCAGTCGCTCCCACCAAGCTACAAGAGCTTTGTGATGAACTACAACATGCAGGGGATGGAAAAGACCATTCCTGAAGTGTTCTCGATGCTGAAGTCAGCAGAGGCTGAAATCAAGAAAGAACATCAAGTGTTGATGGTCAATAAGACCACTAAGTTCAAGAAGGGCAAGGGTAAGAAGAACTTCAAGAAGGACGGCAAGGAGGTTGCCGCGCCTGGTAAGCCAGTTACCGGGAAGAAGTCAAAGAATGGACCTAAGCCTGAGACTGAGTGCTTTTATTGCAAAGGGAAGGGTCATTGGAAGCGGAACTGCCCCAAATACTTAGCGGATAAGAAGGCCGGCAACACCAAAGGTATATTTGATATACATGTGATTGATGTGTACCTTACCAGTACTCGTAGTAACTCCTGGGTATTTGATACCGGTGCCGTTGCTCATATTTGTAACTCACAGCAGGAGCTGCGGAATAAACGGAGACTGGCGAAGGACGAGGTGACTATGCGCGTCGGGAATGGTTCCAGAGTCGATGTGATCGCCGTCGGCACGCTGCCTCTACATTTACCTACGGGATTAGTTTTGAACCTTAATAATTGTTATTTAGTGCCAAGTTTGAGCATGAACATTGTATCTGGATCTCGTTTAATACGAGATGGCTACTCATTTAAGTCTGAGAATAATGGTTGTTCGATTTATATGAGAGATATGTTTTATGGTCATGCTCCGATGGTCAATGGTTTATTCTTAATGAATCTCGAGCGTAATATTACACATGTTCATAGTGCAGATGCCAAAAGATGTAAAGTTGATAACGATAGTCCCACATACTTGTGGCACTGTCGCCTTGGTCACATTGGTGTCAAGCGCATGAAGAAGCTCCATGCCGATGGACTTTTAGAGTCTCTTGATTATGAATCGTTTGACACGTGCGAACCATGCCTCATGGGCAAGATGACCAAGACTCCGTTCTCCGGAACAATGGAGCGAGCAACCAACTTGTTGGAAATCATACATACCGATGTGTGCGGTCCAATGAGCATTGAGGCTCGCGGAGGATATCGTTATGTTCTCACTCTCACTGATGACTTGAGTAGATATGGGTATGTCTACTTAATGAAACACAAGTCTGAGACCTTTGAAAAGTTCAAGGAATTTCAGAATGAGGTAGAGAATCAACGTGACCGAAAGATAAAATTCTTACGATCAGATCGTGGAGGAGAATACTTAAGTCACGAATTTGGTACACACTTAAGGAAATGTGGAATCGTTTCACAACTAACGCCGCCTGGAACACCTCAGCGAAACGGTGTGTCCGAACGTCGTAATCGCACTCTATTGGATATGGTGCGGTCTATGATGTCTCTTACCGATTTACCGCTATCATTTTGGGGATACGCTCTAGAGACATCTACATTCACTTTAAATAGGGCACCGTCTAAATCCGTTGAGACGACACAGTATGAATTATGGTTTGGAAAGAAACCTAAGCTGTCGTTTCTAAAAGTTTGGGGATGCGATGCTTATGTCAAGAAACTTCAACCTGAAAAGCTCGAACCCAAGTCGGAAAAATGCGTATTCATAGGATACCCTAAGGAAACTGTCGGGTATACCTTCTACTTAAGATCCGAGGGCAAAATCTTTGTTGCCAAGAACGGATGCTTTCTGGAAAAAGAGTTTCTCTCGAAAGAAGTAAGTGGGAGGAAAGTAGAACTCGATGAAGTACTACCTCTCGAACGGGAAAGTGGTGCAGCTCAGGAAAATGTTCCTGTGATGCCCACACCAACTGAAGAGGAAAACAATGATGATGATCAAGGTACTTCGGATCAAGTTACTGCTGAACTTCGTAGGTCCACAAGGACACGTTCCGCACCAGAGTGGTACGGCAACCCTGTCCTGGAAATCATGTTGTTAGACAACAATGAACCTTCGAACTATGAAGAAGCGATGGCGGGCCCGGATTCCAACAAATGGCTTGAAGCCATGAAATCCGAGATAGAATCCATGTATGAAAACAAAGTATGGACTTTGACAGACTTGCCCGATGATCGGCGAGCGATAGAAAACAAATGGATCTTTAAGAAGAAGACGGACGCGGATGGTAATGTTACAATCTATAAGGCTCGACTTGTCACTAAGGGTTATCGACAAGTTCAAGGGATTGACTACGACGAGACTTTCTCTCCCGTAGCGAAGCTGAAGTCCATCCGAATCATGTTAGCAATTGCCGCATACTATGATTATGAGATATGGCAAATGGACGTCAAAACGGCATTCCTTAACGGGCATCTTAAGGAAGAACTGTATATGATGCAGCCGGAAGGTTTTGTCGATCCTCGGAACGCTAACAAAGTATGCAAGCTCCAGCGATCCATTTATGGACTGGTGCAAGCATCTCGGAGTTGGAACATTCGCTTTGATGAGATGATCAAAGCGTTTGGGTTTATGCAGACTTATGGAGAAGCCTGCGTTTACAAGAAAGTGAGTGGGAGCTCTGTAGCATTTCTCATATTATATGTAGATGACATACTCTTGATGGGAAATAATATAGAATTTCTGGACAGCATTAAGGCCTACTTGAATAAGTGTTTTTCAATGAAGGACCTTGGAGAAGCTGCTTATATATTAGGCATCAAGATCTATAGAGATAGATCGAGACGCCTCATAGGTCTTTCACAAAGCACATACCTTGATAAGATTTTGAAGAGGTTCAAAATGGATCAGTCCAAGAAGGGGTTCTTGCCTATATTACAAGGTGTGAGATTGAGCTCGGCTCAGTCACCGACCACGGCAAAAGATAAAGAAGAGATGAGTGTCATCCCCTATGCTTCAGCCATAGGATCTATTATGTATGCCATGCTGTGTACCAGACCCGATGTAAACCTTGCCGTAAGTTTGGTAGCAAGATACCAGAGTAATCCCGGCAAGGAACACTGGACAGCGGTCAAGAATATCCTGAAGTACCTGAAAAGGACGAAGGACATGTTTCTCGTTTATGGAGGAGACGAAGAGCTCGTCGTAAAGGGTTACGTCGACGCTAGCTTCGACTCAGATCTGGATGACTCTAAGTCACAAACCGGATACGTGTATATGTTGAATGGTGGAGCAGTAAGCTGGTGCAGCTGCAAGCAGAGCGTCGTGGCGGGATCTACGTGTGAAGCGGAGTACATGGCAGCCTCGGAGGCAGCGCATGAAGCGATTTGGGTGAAGGAGTTCATCACCGACCTAGGAGTCATACCCAATGCGCCGGGGCCGATCAAACTCTTCTGTGACAACACTGGAGCTATTGCCCTCGCCAAGGAGCCCAGGTTTCACAAGAAGACCAGGCACATCAAGCATCGTTTCAACTCCATCCGTGAAAATGTTCAAGATGGAGACATAGAGATTTGCAAAGTGCACACGGATCTGAATGTCGCAGATCCGCTGACTAAACCTCTCTCGCGTGCAAAACATGATCAACACCAGAACTCTATGGGTGTTCGATTCATCACAATGTAACTAGATTGGTGACTCTAGTGCAAGTGGGAGACTGTTGGAAATATGCCCTAGAGGCAATAATAAAAGTATTATTATATTTCAATGTTCATGATAAATGTCTTTTATTCATGCTATAACTGTATTATCCGGAAATCATAATACACGTGTGAATACTTAGACCACAATATGTCCCTGGTGAGCCTCTAGTTGACTAGCTCGTTGTGATCAACAGATAGTCATGGTTTCCTGACTATGGACATTGGATGTCGTTGATAATGGGATCACATCATTAGGAGAATGATGTGATGGACAAGACCCAATCCTAAGCATAGCATAAAAGATCGTGTAGTTCGTTTTGCTAGAGCTTTGCCAATGTCAAGTATCTCTTCCTTCGACCATGAGATCGTGTAACTCCCGGATACCGTAAGAGTGCCTTGGGTGTATCAAACGTCACAACGTAACTGGGTGACTATAAAGGTGCATTACAGGTATCTCCGAAAGTATCTGTTGGGTTGACACGGATCGAGATTGGGATTTGTCACTCCGTATGACGGAGAGGTATCTCTGGGCCCACTCGGTAATGCATCATCATAATGAGCTCAATGTGACCAAGTTGTTGGACACGGGATCATGCATTACGGTACGAGTAAAGTGACTTGCCGGTAACGAGACTGAACAAGGTATTGGGATACCGACGATCGAGTCTCGGGCAAGTAACGTACCGATTGACAAAGGGAATTGCATACAGGGTTTGATCGAATCCTCGACATCGTGGTTCATCCGATGACAACATCGAGGAGCATGTGGGAGCCATCATGGGTATCCAGATCCCGCTATTGGTTATTGACTGAGAGCGTCTCGGTCATGTCTGCATGTCTCCCGAACCCGTAGGGTCTACACACTTAAGGTTCGGTGACGCTAGGGTTATTAGGAAGACTAGTATGTGACTACCGAATGTTGTTCGGAGTCCCGGATGGGATCCTGGACGTCACGAGGAGATCCGGAAGGGTCCGGAGGTAAAGATTTATATATGGGAAGTTGTCAAACGGACACCGGGAAGTTTCAGGGTCATACCGGTATTGTACCGGGGCCACCGGAAGGGTTCCGGGGGTCCACCGGGAGGGGCCACCCCTCCCGGGGGGCCACATGGGCTGCGTGGGGCAGGGAGCCAGCCCCTGGTGGGCTGGCCGCACCCCCTCCCTTGGGCCCATGCGCCTAGGGTTGAGGGGGGAACCCTAGAGGGGGCGCCCCCCTTGGCTTGGGGGGCAAGCCACCCTCTCCCCTCTCCCCTAGGCCGCCGCACCCCCCTAGATGGGTTCTAGGGGGCCGGCCCCCTTCTCCCTTCCCCCTATAAATAGAGGGGTGAGGGGAGGGCAGCCGCACCACCCTCCAAGGCGCAGCCCTCCCCTCCCCAACACCTCTCCTCCTCCGTTGTGTGCTTGGCGAAGCCCTGTCGGAGTACTGCCTCTCCACCATCACCACGCCGTCGTGCTGCCGGTGGAGCTGTCTTCCTCAACCTCTCCTTCCCCCTTGCTGGATCAAGAAGGAGGAGACGTCTCCTGTCCCGTACGTGTGTTGAACGCGGAGGTGCTGTCCGTTCAGCACTTGGTCATCGGTGATTCGAATCACGTCGAGTACGACTCCATCATCACCTTGCAAGCTTCCGCACGCGATCTACAAGTGGTATGTAGATGCAAACTCACTCCCTTGACTCGTTGCTTAGATGAACTCATAGATGGATCTTGGTGAAACCGTAGGAAAAATTTTAATTTTCTGCAACATTCCCCAACAATCATCTTATAATGCTACCGTCAATCAAAGCAAGATAAGATGCAGAAAAGATAAACATCACATGCAATCAATATAAGTGATATGATATGGCCATCATCATCTTGTGCTTGTGATCTCCATCTCCGAAGCACCGTCATGATCACCATCGTCACCGGCGCGACACCTTGATCTCCATCGTAGCATCGTTGTCGTCTCGCCAATCTTATGCTTCTACGACTATCGCTACCGCTTAGTGATAAAGTAAAGCATTACAGGGCGATTGCATTGCATACAATAAAGCGACAACCATATGGCTCCTGCCAGTTGCCGATAACTCGGTTACAAAACATGATCATCTCATACAATAAAATTTAGCATCATGCTTTGACCATATCACATCACAACATGCCCTGCAAAAACAAGTTAGTCGTCCTCTACTTTGTTGTTGCAAGTTTTACGTGGTTGCTACGGGCTGAGCAAGAACCGTTCTTACCTGCGCATCAAAACCACAACGATAGTTTGTCAAGTTGGTGTTGTTTTAACCTTCGGAAGGACCGGGTGTAGCCACACTCGGTTCAACTAAAGTTGGAGAAGCTGACACCCGCCAGCCACCTGTGTGCAAAGCACGTCGGTAGAACCAGTCTCGCGTAAGCGTACGCGTAATGTCGGTCCGGGCCGCTTCATCCAACAATACCGCCAAACCAAAGTATGACATGCTGGTAAGCAGTATGACTTATATCGCCCACAACTCACTTGTGTTCTACTCGTGCATATGACATCTACGCATAAAACCTGGCTCGGATGCCACTGATGGGTAACGTAGTAATTTCAAAAAAATTCCTACGCACACGGAAGATCATAGTGATGCATAGCAACGAGAGGGGAGAGTGTTGTCCAGTACCCTCGTAGACCGAAAGCGGAAGCGTTAGCACAACGCGGTTGATGTAGTCGTACGTCTTCACGATCCGACCGATCAAGTACCGAACGCACGGCACCTCCGAGTTCAGCACACATTCTGCCCGATGACGTCCCTCAAACTCCGATCCAGCTGAGTGTTGAGGGAGAGTTTCGTCAGCACGACGGCGTGGTGACGATGATGATGTTCTACCGACGCAGGGCTTCGCCTAAGCACCGCTACAGTATTATCGAGGTGGACTATGGTGGAGGGGGGCACCGCACACGGCTAAAAGATCAAATCAATTGTTGTGTATATGGGGTGCCCCCTGCCCCCGTATATAATGGAGCAAGGGGGGAGGTGCGGCCGGCCAGGAGGAGGCGCTCCAGGAGGAGTCCTACTCCC
Organism: Triticum dicoccoides; assembly: GCF_002162155.2. NCBI lineage: Eukaryota > Viridiplantae > Streptophyta > Magnoliopsida > Poales > Poaceae > Triticum > Triticum dicoccoides. The sequence continues at coordinate 408,362,482 of NC_041380.1, forward strand.
ACCGGGAGTAGGACTCCCTCCCTTCCTTGTTGGATTAGGAGAAGGGGGGAAAGATGAGGGAGAGAGGAACGAAAGGGAGGGCGCCGCCCCCCTCTCCTTGTCCTATTCGGACTAGAGGGGGAGGGACACACGGCCCTGCCCTAGCCGCCTATCCTCTTCTCCACTAAGGCCCACTATGGCCCATTAAGCCCCCAGGGGGGTTTCGGTAACCCCTCGGTACTCTGGTAAAATCCCGGCTTCACCCGGAACATTTCCGATATCCAAATATAGGCTTCCAATATATCAATCTTCATGTCTCAACCATTTCGAGACTCCTTGTCATGTCCGTGATCACATCGGGGACTCCGAACAATCTTCGGTACATCAAAACTCATAAACTCATAATATAACCGTCATCGAAACTTTAAGCGTGCAGACCCTACGGGTTTGAGAACTATGTAGACATTACCGAGACACGTCTCCGGTCAATAACCAATAGCGGAACCTGGATGCTCATATTGGCTCCCACATATTCTACGAAGATCTTTATCGGTCAGACCGCATAACAACATATGTTGTTCCCTTTGTCATCGGTATGTTACTTGCCCGAGATTCGATCGTCGGTATCTCAATACCTAGTTCAATCTCGTTACCGACAAGTCTCTTTACTCGTTCCGTAATACATCATCCCGCAACTAACTCATTAGTTGCAATGCTTGCAAGGCTTTAAGTGATGTGCATTACCAAGTGGGCCCAGAGATACCTCTCCAACAATCGGAGTGACAAATCCTACTCAAAATACGCCAACCCAACAAGTACCTTCAGAGACACCTGTAGAGCACCTTTATAATCACCCAGTTACGTTGTGATGTTTGGTAGCACATAAAGTGTTCCTCCGGTAAACGGGAGTTGCATAATCTCGTAGTCATAGGAACATGTATAAGTCATGAAGAAAGCAATAGCAACATACTAAACGATCGAGTGCTAAGCTAACGGAATGGGTCAAGTCAATCACATCATTCTCCTAATGATGTGTTCCCGTTAATCAAATGACAACTCATGTCTATGGCTAGGAAACATAACCATCTTTGATCAACGAGCTAGTCAAGTAGAGGCATACTAGTGACACTCTTGTTTGTCTATGTATTCACACAAGTATTATGTTTCTGGTTAATACAATTCTAGCATGAATAATAAACATTTATCATGATATAAGGAAATAAATAATAATTTTATTATTGCCTCTAGGGCATATTTCCTTCATCAATTGGTCAAGCTCCATCGGTCCATACTCCTCGTCGGACAAAGCATCAGAATCCATCGTTTTTCCTAACAAAAAAACGGTCGAACAATGTGTCGAACACATCAAGCGCAAGGCGGAGCCATAGAGTTGCCGGACGTACCACGGTGGAGTCCAGGTCAGCGACGATGTCCCCCGCGGTGAGGACGGGAGAGAGGACTGCTCTTCCGGAGCTGGCGGCGGAGAGCCTGGAAATGGCTGCGGAGCGGGCACGGTGGCGGAGCGCGAGACAGACAGCGCGGAGGAGGAAGAAGAAAGGAGATGGCGAATGGATCCGACTTGTCTTGCAGTGAATTTGGTGCAATTTGGGGTGGGGTCAGGCTGTCGGGTCCAACGTGGCAGGTGTGCGCCCCATATTTGGGCTGGATATGAGGGGTGCAGGTCAGCCAGAGCGTTTGAGGGGCCCGTCTGGGTCAAAAAATCGTGATCGGACAGTGACCGGGCAGCCCGCCCAGGCGTATGAGGCGGATTTGAGGCGCCCGACTATCGATGCTCTTAGTTGAGATGTTCGGCATGTTGGGAAAGGAAAAAAAGTGATGCAGTGGGGTTGAAAACAAAGTTTTGGGTTTATTGAATGGATATTAGTTGAGATGCTTGTAATGAAATCTATTAAAAAAATCTGCTTACGCTATCACTTTAGTGAACTATCAGATGCCATACTAATATTTACCTAATAATAAAAGGCGGAGGCTTTTATAGTTCTTCATACCTCAACTCTTTATATTCGTTGATGGGAAGAGGATTTACGGCTGAGATTTAATTTATTTACCCTAATATTAAAGGGAGGAGAAAAAAAAGATAGAGTGGCGCAGGGAGTCAAACTCCGGACCTCCGGCCGTATTACAATGACCGTCGCGAGTTGAGCTAGCTCTCAACTGTGCTATAAAATAGAGTTAGCTTCTTAATATATGTATAGACAAATTCATGGACACTCTATCCCGCACATGGGATGATGCTGGGCCTGGTCTGCAGCGAAAAATAGTTACTCCAGCGAGAAGGGCTTACAATTGTGTTAGAAAAACATATGTGTTTCTAAATTAACTAGTCCCACATCACTCATTACATCAAACTTCACCAATTTATATACACAGTGAGTTGTTCCAGAATCATCAAGGAGCAATCAGAGGGTCAGATGTGGATTCGAATTTATCTGCAAGGATGAGGAAGACGTTGTGGCCTGCACACATACACACGAGCAAAAAAAGCTCAGGCTGGGGGCAGGTGTGTAAGGAGCAATTGAAACGTGGGGAAAAGAAGGAATGAGATCACTCCCGACTGGACAAGAAAACAATAGCAGGTGCGCCAGCCACGCGGGACAACGAACAACGTACATACAAAGAGGCAAAAAGAACTCAGGCAGGCAGGATAGCTCAAAAGCAATGGTAGTGCATCAAACAAACAATACTATGGCCGTGAGGATATGTGCAAATTAAGAAAATTGGAGAAGTATACTGATGTGGGCCTTGGTAATACACAGTTTATTTCTATCCTAAAACTTATAAAATGAACAAGCATGGAATTATAGGCACACAAGTTTACTGCTGAATATGACGGTTAATTACTAAAATTCTGCACAACATCAGAATAGTTACAGATTTGGCTAATTATTGTGACTTTGTATTATCATATATTCCATGCCTAAAATCATAGTTTGGGAATCTATCTCTTTGCCATCTAATTTTCCCTTAGTTTTTTTCCCGCTCTATTGCATGTTTTTCTCATGCACGTTATTACATGAATGTTTAAGTTATATATTTGAAAATTTACGTAGAAACCCATTTTTTTAATGTATGAACTTTGCATACTCTACACCAGGTATGTGGGAATGTTTGCATTTCTAAAGGGCAGTGTTGTAAATATTCCCATTAAAATGATTGTCAAATTTTATTTTGTATTATTCAATAGTGGCTTAAGCTATCTCATAAAGCTATTGTAGATGTGCCTTGATACTCCTACAATACAAGTTTTTGGAGGTTGCTCCCGGTAGACACATTTACCAACCAACAAAAAGAAAACTCAAATAATGCAAATTTAAACATTTCTTACAACATGAGGCAATGTCCATCATTCAATATCCAATCAAGACGAGCAACCCTAGCTAACATGAACCTCTTTAGAGAGTCATCAAAAGATCACGCGGTAGAGAAAGAGAGTCATTCTAAGATGACACGAAACACAAAGAGACATATGTAGGGTGGAGGATGGAGTAATTCAATAGTAAAAAAGGAAAACATTATCGCCTGATGTACGTGATATTCAAACAGATATTTGATACACACACCTGATATTAAACAGTAGAATATGTATCCTAAAGATATATGTCACACAAAATTGGTATTGTGCAATAAAATATATATGCCCCGTCGCAACGCACAGGCATTTGTGCTAGTTCTTAAATAAAGCATGAACAGAAAATTATGATCATGGATAATAACATAGCATTACAAGTTTAGACATGGAACAAACATTTGGTACATCAACAATGTCATTCCAAAAAGTATCAGTTTAGACATGGAACAAACATTTGGTACATCAACAATGTCATTCCAAAAAGTATCACACATCACGAGTAGAAGTGTTCGAGCATCAACAGGAAGTGCAACAAGAGCATAGAGCTACTCTTCATCAAATTACACAGATTGCCCAGGCATTGCTTTGACAAAGAGGATAACCTCATCACGTCCGTGGTGGATCACAAAGAACAGTCTGTCTACAATGGCCAATTTGGACAAGGAAAGTAAATCCTTCAGCCATTCATATGAGACGTCCATCTTTTTCATATGTGAGCATTAGGAAACATAATAATTCTCATTTCACCATGTCGATTTGATCAGGAAGGACACGACTAGCGAGTCTCTGTTGCAATAACATGATTGTTACTTGGTATGATGGCATATTTTAAATGACAAATGTTGTGCAATGAACGCTGAAACAGATAAAGTTATTACTAGCAGTTCTTTCTAACGTTGGTCTCGGCCAGAGTGTGCATTAGTATCTTGTATGGTCCAGAACTTAGTTCATGTGCGTACATTGGCACAAGCGTTTCAATATTGTCAACAGAAATGACGACTTGCTCAACTTAGTTCATGTGCGTACATTCGCACAACCGTTTCAATATTGTCAACAGAAATGACGAGTTGCTCATCATAAGTTGTATCCACTCGATGCCACATGGACCAGATGCTCAACGCCATTGATGTCCAACCTGAATGCCAAGGTGTAGCGCACTGAGCAAAAGGTTCATATCTAGTAAAACTTTCGGGAAGGGGTTATTTTTGGGTCGTTTTAACGCATTCGACATAGAAGATTTTAATGGCGGTGATGTAGTAGAGAAGTGCAAGTACGCATCTGTTATCACACATCAGTGCAGTCTATGCTGCGCAAGCTCTTGAATATTGTTCCAGCCCAAAAGGTTAAATATTCTCATGAAAAGGGTTTGATGAAAAAAGAAATATGTACAAGTATCAACTGAAATAAGATTCTTTTCAGATGAAAAGCATCGAAGCATTCCTCTTAAATAGTCACACTCAGAGCGAGCAGACGGTATAATAACTCTCAGGCCATCTTGGTTGTTTATAGCTACAGTTTGCTATCCTGCGAGCGTACCTTCGAGCCAATCTCCCCAGGTGAACCAACAGCATAGATTTCTAGACCTAGAAAAAATATATATATTATATGGCCGCAATTACCATCTTACGTACTAACGGGAACTACCAGATTTGTACTCCCTCCGTAAACTAATATAAGAGTGTTTAGATAACTAAAATAGTGATCTAAACACTCTTATATTAGTTTACAGAGGGAGTAGCAGATATATATGCATTGTCATCTTGCAGATTGATTCTCAATCTGCCGCTGTAGAGGGCTCGACACAATGTGGCCGTAAATGAACTCGTTCCATGTGTCCGGCAAGCCAGGGAGGCACCAGTGGATGCAGTCGGCGAACTTGCGTGGGTTGGCCTGCTGCTCCTTTGTCAGGAGCTTACCCTGCCGCAGCGTGTGCACAGATGTGTGTGCATCCTTGCGGATTTCCGACAATGCGGTTATGTTGATGAAGTGCACGGGCACCTTCTTCATCGCCTTCGTCACTTCATGAGATTCCGTGAAAAGATCCCAGTCAGTGCCGACATCCAGTGTTTTTGTGTAATTTAGCACTGGTTGTGTCTCAGAGAAGCATTTTATGTTGTCAGGGCTGCCCCAGCCTTCACTCCTGTAACAAGTCAACCATTGTTCATCAGCCTGGTACCCTTATACTAAGAATTCATGCCGAAACAATAGTACAAGGTCTAAAAGTTAACACAGTATCACATCATGTGCACTACCAACATCTTCGCTTTCATCCTAATAGCACTGTTGGGGAATATTTGCAGCAAGAAACAGTCAAAGAGTTTTAATTAAATACAGTCAGTTTCATGATGTTCTAGGATTAGCCGAAGAATCTTCATGTATGCAGATAACATGGAATTTTAATTAAAGATAGCCAGCTTCATGATGTTCTAGGATCACCCAAAGAATCTCGATATATGCAGCAGATATGAATTATGTGTGTATTTGCAGGGGCAAAGAGAGCTTACTGCATATGTACTGGTGACACACTCATGAATAAGACCATTGTTCTTTTGGGATCTACATTCTCTTCTACCCATCCAGACCATGTCTCGAGGATCTGTCGGTACGCAACCACACGATCCAATTCATCGTACTTAACTGGTTTCCTTGTGAAGGATCCGTCAGGCCTGTAGTCAAAACAACACGTGTAAGAATACCATGATGCACATTACTCTCAAGGTTGGATAGGCAAACTGGTTTAATGTTCATAAGGTTTGAGACTTCATTATAACAGTTACTCACACAATTTTCATCTTCGGGGTGTTCATCCACCAAATGTAAGTGTTGAAGATCAAATAGTCCACCCCTATCCAATTTGCTGCATGCTTGGCGATCGATGTTGGCGTGATCATTCGGTCGGTGATGCTATGGATGTCTGGATCATCTGAGTTCGACTCAACTAGGAAAGGAGCCCAATAGAACTCAATCGTTGCATTGTACTCCTGAAAATTCCAGGTAATTCACGCGTCAATACATACCAAAGAATATTCAAGAGTCAATAGTCATCAAACCACGGCTAGGGGAAATAAAGATCACAGAAGACAAAATTTTGAGGTGCAACCCTTCAATACGGTTCATTAATTAATCGTGATCTATGAAGGACTAAATGATTCAGACAATCCAACCAAATGTTTCGCTGCATCCTCTTCGAAACAGACTGCAAATCATAATGAACTTTTTTCAAATAGGCTCACAGTTTTGAAATAACCGGATGGCTCTAGTTCTAGGAGTACACAAAGAAAATAGCAGAACGGTACCCAGACTGGGTCAGGACAGTCTCAATCATGTGCCCCGAGGGACCTATCATATAGCAGCCACTATACCCCATAACCCCATTCACATAACCTCCCATATTCCCATCGATTATTTTATATCCTCTACAGTACCAGGCTACACCTTGATTGCAAGAAGTGAAGAAAATAGCAGAACGGTACCCAGACTGGGTCAGGACAGTCTCAATCATGTGCCCCGAGGGACCTATCATATAGCAGCCACTATACCCCATAACCCCATTCACATAACCTCCCATATTCCCATCGATTATTTTATATCCTCTACAGTACCAGGCTACACCTTGATTGCAAGAAGTGAAGAAAAACACACATCGTGAACTATGCATCATCATCTATTCTGTGGAACACCACCTACAAGCTGCTGCACTCGGTTCAAGCAAACTCCTGCATCTCCGAAATGCACAAGAACATTTTTCTACTAGATCCTAGTTCAAAAACTCATGTTTGTAAGGGTCAAATATTAATGGATGGAACTGCTAACACGTTTAGGCATTACTATCCTTTTTGGAATACGAAAGAACTAACAAAATAATAATATGTAACCACAAAAATATTGACTCGGTGGCTTGGCTGGTATGGTCACTGGCCCAACTTTAAAAATTATGCTTGTACAATCACTATCATACCAAGCTGCTGCTAGTCAAATCATTAGTACTACTGTTTCCTCAGACCTCTATTGGAAGAAAAACAAAGTGAGGTCAGAGAGAAGTAGATATTGCGCAAATACTTACATTAAGGCGGAACACATTTAGAGATCCATTCTTGACAAGCTTTTTCTTATCCCATGGAGCCACAGACTGGACCAGGCACACCATGGACTCCCACTGGTTCCTGTTCAGTGAATCCCCCACAAACATCATTCTTTTGTTCCTTAGCTTCTCAAGAAGCAACTTAGCATCGAACCTGATAGAAGAAAAAAAGATCAATTCAGCACCAAAAACCATCAAATTGTATGAACATTGAAGGATCGCATATAAACCTGCTCTGACGTTTTTCTTAGCTATGTTCATTCAACAAGATTGTACAAGATAGAGTTGGTTGACCTAACTTTCAATACAATTTTTGCGGAAGGCGGTGTCTTTAGTATACTGACGTCGATACAATTCACTTACATCGATAGGGCAATACGTTCAGAAAGTGCTATATTAACTCTAAACTGCTCCAGTTATGTACACAAAATGGTTATAAGTTTGCAAAGCTTACAATGTGATGTCATGTTAGACAACAACTCCTATTTGTTTTCAGATTCCAAACCACTCTGTACCATACCCCTCTACCCCTCACCCAACAACTTGTAACAAAGGGAACTTCTCTACCAACCATTAAATAGCTTAATCTATCTAAAGAAAGACCATATAGCAGCCTCTTCTCTTCTTCCATTATGTCACCTAACCAATTAAAGAACCCCTTATACCAATCTTAGTTAACAAGAAACACAGGTAATGAATCAGGTGCACCAAACGTTTTCTCTGTATAATTATAATGTGAACAGCCACATGCCTTGATGAAACTTTGAACTAACTGACAAGGACAAAACCATGGTTTGGTACCACATAATTGTTTCATCGTCATGAACACCCATTGTACCATGAGTGTATTTTCGGTAGACTTGGATTAGAAAGGAAGAGAAACATGCCAGAAATGATCTGGCCGCTTCCAGCCGGCCAATACGACTGTAGGTAGCACGCGTAAACTCTCACTTTCCAGTTAACGAAAGCACACTACCCACCTTTTTCTTTAGAACCAACCGGTGGCCATTGCGTAGCGCGTACACATATGCGCATGAACACGTTTTGAATGTATCTAGAAAAAATGGAGAAGGCAGAGGGAATACATACAAAGAAAAACAAATAAGCGTACCTTGGGAGGTCGCAGGCATCAGGCTGCCACCGCCACTTCTGGTACTCGTCGCTGCGGCGGCCGTTGCGCATGCAGGTGACCTGCTCCGTGAGGAACTCGCAGTCGGACTCCTTGTACATGGGCGCGTTCTCCTCGTCGTGCACCCACCTCCCCTTGTACATGTCGCAGGTAGCCCCGCCCCCTTCCCCCACCACTTCCTTGAGGACCCCCGTCTCCGGCGAGGACCCGTCCGCTGCCGTCCCGGAGTCAGACTTAGACACCCCCTCCTCCTCCGCCCCAAGCCGCGGGGGCGGGTGGGTCCGATCCGTGGCCGCCCCCGCCGATCCCACTGCCTGCGCCGGTGTGGCGGAGATGGTCTTGTAGCCGCTGTGGCGGCGCAGCGAGGCGGCGATGTGGGCGCTGTCGTAGAGGACGGAGACGCCGAGCAGCACGGCGAGCGCGAAGACCGCGGCGATCTGCGCCCGCCGGCTGGGCACGCCGAGCGGCACCCCGGCCTTCCGCCGCGGGATCCGCATGGCCGCCGCCGCCGCCGTGGTGTTCGGGACCGCCAAGCCGACCGCTAGCTCCTCGCCTCGCGCCGACTCCCCCCAATCAGCTCGGCGCCCGCGCGCGCAGCAACCGAATCAATCAGGCGAGGAAGGAAGGACGGCAGGCGAGCAGAGCAGAGCAGAGCAGCGCAGAGCGGGCGGGGAATCTGAGGAGTGCAAGCGAGCGAGCGAACTCTGCCTTCCTCTCTCTCTCCCCCTTTCGAGAGAGCGGCAGAGCGGAGGGGCAGAGAGAGACAGGAGGAGATAGAAGGGGAGGAGAACAGGCGGCTGGGCACGCTCTTCTATGGAGCGAGGGGAGGGGAAGATGACAAGCAAGGGGCGGGGGCGGGTGGGTGGGCCCGGCCCTCTGTGTGGGCCTTGACTAGTAGTCCTAGCTTAGTTAAGGAAAGAGCCATTTCTCAACCAAAAAAAAAAAGAGGAAAGAGCCGAAGGAGCAACGGAGGGAGATGGCCCCAAACGCACGGCAGCCTCGAATCTCCCCCCTTTCTCCAGCGCGGTTAACCTCGAATCTAATCTTTCTCCCGTCGGTCGGTTGAGCTAGACCGGCCGCGAGCGGCTAACCGACGGACGGACGGTCAAACCAAGCAACGACGGCAGGTGACGGCGAACCTATTTTGGATGAGCCTGCTTCTGCCTGCCAGCGCCTCCCCCTCCGTTCCTTGCCGCCTACTGTCCACCAGCCATTTCCTAGTGGGACGTGCACTCCGGTCTTCGTCGATAGTAAACAAAATCCATTCTCGCTCGCTCTGGAGGGAGATCATTTTCCACGGTGGTAACTTTTTATTTTTATTTTGAAATTCATGGTGGTAATTTTCTGAACTGATTAGGGGTGGTAGGGTAGGGTGGTTGGTTGGACGGGCGACGGCCATGTTAATGCATGGGCACGCACAGGAGGCGGGAGGCGCCTTCTTTCTCGTACCGTCTCGCTCGCTCACGTGGCCGCCGGTGCGCGCGTCGCTAATGGCGATGACCCGCGTTCACGACACGCGCAGAACCGGGAGGAAAGCGTAGCCTGCACGCCTCCCCGCGGCCAAAAAGGAGCGGCAGCGTATGACGGGTTGCTCTTTGGAGCAGGACAGGTTGCCCTTGCCCCCACCGCCGTGCCTTCATGCTTTGCTCGGTCATTATCTCTCTCGGATCAGATTTGGGCGGTTGCTAATGCCGGCCAAGCTTGACAGTACGCGATGATTAACTCGGCCGGGCGGGTACGGTACTGCTGCTGGTAGTGCTCTTAATAGTAGCAGTAAAGGTCAGAGCTAGGGTTTTATACGGTGGAATCTGACGGAGGGCCATGTGGTGGTGATAATACGCGATCACGTCGTGGATTTAAGTATGTAGGCGGGACCCTCGTCCGATTCTTCTGCCCTCGTAGCCGTGGAAAGGCATACGGGTCCCGGTGAACAGCGGCGCCCTGAATCATGGCAGTAATGGTGCGGGGCGCCTACCTAGTGTACGAGTGATCATACATAGCCATGGCCATGGGGCACGCTGCTGCTCCCGGCGCTCCGCTCAATTGTTTGGCCGATCTGGGGCGCACAAGCAGGGGTGTGGTGTGCCCATGCCAATGCAAACCCCATTGCCCGTGTTACGGTTGGATCAATGCAGGGCACGGCGAGGGTACACCGTACACGATGTGGGTGGGGAGGATCTACGGACGCGTCCAACGAAATAAAGGGTTTTACTCGTACGAGATTGTTGGTGCCATAACTTTGATGATATCTTATTAGGGCAATCTTCAACGCCTTTCTCTAAAATGGACACGCTATTTGTTCGTAGAATGATTGATGAAACCTTCGGGCATCTTCAAAGCCGTCCTCTAAAACAAACACACTATTTTGTCTACAGACTGGTCCAGATCAGTTCACGGACAGGGATGCAGGAGCTGGTCATGCAACCACATTCCCTAAACATTTGCCAAGATGTGGCAATCCTTCATTTTTAAATGTATAACAATGCGAGCAAATTAAAATGTGTTGTTCATAGTGCCTAATCACAACAAAAACTAGGCGGATTTCCATAGTTTTTACATGTGTCCGATCACAAAATCTCGATCCGATGATCCATGCAAAAAATAGACTTTTGCTCACCCGGACCGCCTGTCCGAGCCTCCTCACTGAATCTGCCGCCGAGCTGCTTTCCCGCACAGAAGTAGGGCGGCTGATATTACTCGTGTGCATGGATGACAACGGCAGCGCCCCGTGTCCCCGCCGCCGCCTAGCCCCTGCACCCTGCCCAACGTCCTCTTGAAGCTTTGACTTTCTTTTTGATGCAACGGGCTTCGTCGTGTCGCCGGGTTAATCTCGAGGGCGGCCACCTTCTTTGGATCCTCCACTTTTGTCGGTTCCAGCTGGTCTTTGCACGGGTCCATGTGGTGGTGGAAGGCAAAAAGCATGGGAATTCAGGTGGAGGGAGGCGGCGATCGAAATAGGGAGGGTAGGAGAGCACGGGTTTTCGTGTGCAATTAGTGCGGACCGCTCCAAATGTGCGGGCTCCGCTTCTGCTTTGGGTGGGTCGGGGGTGTCGGACACGTAAATGGCGGAGGTCTGGACTGCCACAAAGCCCCTTGGTTTGCTTCCGATATGCGGGGAAACGGACAGAGAGATGCGTCCGCGAACAAATATGGGTCCGTGTTGGATGACAAAGTGCACTCCGATAGCTGGATTCAGACAGTTGCTGGCGTTTTGAGGGTTCGTGTTGAAGATGCCCTTACATATATACTATTGGCTTACACAGTTAGGGGCATTACCCTGTATATAATCAAAAAAAAATCACGGGTACATGAAGCTTGTGTATCTTTCATTGATTGAAGGGTAGAAAAATGTTACAAGTTCCCTAGCACACGGCCATGATGAGGAGCCGGGAAGAGAGGGGGGCTAGGTGAGCTACGCTAGAGCTACTGCATCCGAACTATATAAAGGATGTTGGCCAAGTCAAAAGCACCACCCTTAGCCCATAAGCGAGTCTCGTCCTTGATGAGCTGAAGAAGTTGATGCATGAAGGGTTGTAGACCGTTGTAAAATGCAACCATTGACATCCAAATGAGAGGGGACGGGATTCCTTTTCTGCATGGAGAGGGAACAACCGAACAGGTCTTGATCCACCATGCCTGGAGAAGGGCCTCAGGGCATGGTGGTGCAACAGTGGATCGGCACCATGAGAGCACCTCGTGCCAGAGCTGACGGGATAGCCCACAACGCACAATCCTATTAGCATCCCAACATCAGTCCCAAAGAGCCGGCCACAGAAAAACCTTGAAGCGGAGCGGTGCCCACGTCCTCTTAGCAAGCCATCAACTCGGGTCAGGCAACGAGCCAATGAACATGGCAATGTAGCGCGAAGCTGCAGAGTAGGCTTCGGAATTTGTCAAGTGTCAGACCAATTAGTCAGTGGGTTGGAGCAAGAGTGTTGTGGCGCATCAGGCGACATAGGTCCACATATTGGATCATGGTGGTAGGTCCTAGGGCGTCGTGGATATCTTGGACCCAGAATTGAAGGTGCAGCCCATCACAAACTATCTGTAGCTTGCATGTTGTCGAGGAACAAGCATTAAGATAAGCGGCATGAGATCCACGATGCAGTGGGCATCAAACTTGCCCTTAAGATGGGACCCACATAACAGACCGCAATAACGTGATGACTTCCCGCGAGAAGGTCGTTTGAGTGAACGAATGTTTTCTACGATAGCTCTTTTGAGTGAGCGGTGCGATCAGGGAGTGTTCCCTAAAAAAATATTTTCAACGAAGGCTCGACAATTACCATGCTATTGTATAAAGATTTGCCATATTGAAAAGAGAAAATTGTAATGCTGACTGAAAGATTGTCAGGAATTCGTCATGCCGCAGGGGAGTAAATTATCATGCGTATTAGAGATTCGCACATGGCTATAAATGGAACTTGCCATCCTACGATAGGAGAAAGTTAACCACAAACCCATGATTTGCCATGCTACAAAGAGGAGAATTTTCATGCTATGGCATGGAGAATTGTGGTGTTGTAAAGTAGGAAGTTTCCACACATGACTTTAGAAATTTCCCATGTGCACATAGAAATTTCATGCTACACATAGAAATTGTGGTGTTCAAAAATAAACTTTCATGCTACACATAGAAATTTCCATGATGTAAATATAGGGAAATTTTTTTCCCTCACAAAGGTCATTCCCCATGTAGCATCAAACAAATGGACGATGGTGTTCTGTCTGGGTGTTCCCTCCCAGTGGCCTTCCCAACAAATGCACCGAGATTTGTGTGCAACGGTCCAGTGTCCCGCAGAACATTCACTCAGAAAACCCCTTAGAACTGATGTCAATTCTATAGCGCTTATGAAAAACTAAATGCACCACAATGCATATAGTCAAACTAGCCCATAAGCTCAGTCCCATGTGTAAGAACAACTAAGCCCTTAAATTGTGTGATTGAATTTATGATTTATTGCTATATCGGATAATATTATTCTTGTGCTTGTGGATTATTTGTAAGCTTAAGGGCTCCCCTTATCCATTTTTTCTTGTGGAAAACCCCTTACATTGTATATGGACAGTCCATAAGATCATTATTTTCGCTTATGGACAAGTTTTCTCATACACGGTGGATGCCCTTACACCTCTAGTGACTCTAGTCCAAATCCTTTTCACATCACTTGGCACTTGCATGTCACTCCATCACGAGAGAATCCTAGAATTCATATTATAATTATTATGATGCGAAAACAAAGTTTGGAATGCTGAATTAAAAAAACATCACCGTAGGTTTTGAATTTGTTGGCAATATTTATTTACTTTTCGGTTGTGTTCTCTTTACGAGTAAACGTAGCTGCACACATACATTGTTGTTGTGCAAAATAAAAGTAAGTAGTGTATTAATATCAAACTAATGCCAAGCACATACATGCAATGGATTAACTTCAAGAGCGAATTAAGACATTGATGATGCACCTACAACTACATTAGTGCAAACTAAAATGAAAAAGGAAACGATATGTCACAAAAATGTCATGCCACAACGATAAACGGTTCCATAATAGTCGTCAACATCAACACCCTCTTTAACAACAACTGGACAATGAGAAATGTTATCTAATAACAACGCTTCCAAGAAAAAGATGAAGCCTGTGTGATGTTGTCGTCTGGTCCAACCATTGAAGGCCATGTTATGGGTGTTCATCGTTGAGAATATGTCACAAGCAATCTCTAAACAATACCCAAAATAAATAAATGGTACATATACAATCATTGTTATCATACAATCAATGAGCATCAGATTTAGAGTTTTCATTCGAAGTTCAAGACCCAATGCTGTAAAAACACAGTGTGCCACCTTCACATCCGTATCCGAGCCGGCATCGCCAACCCTCGAAGGCATAGGGAAAAGTTATGCGTGCTTGCCTTCATAGATATGAGTGTACTTGTGTGTATGTGAGCATCTATGAGTATATTGTGTTAAAAAAAACTTAACATTTCTAACATATGAGATCATGCATTCCAAAGAGGTGCTGAAGTGAGAAATGCAAATCCTTGAGTCATGCCCATTTTCGGCCCTCAAATCACGTACTCCCTATAAAAAGTATATAAGCGCTTAGATCACTACTATGCTTTTACTATATTTCTTTACGGAGAAAGTACGTACTTACGTGTGTGTAACCCCAAGACCTAACCATGTCAATTAATGGTTACCTTAGCACACATGGGAACTTTTAAAATGAAAATATAATAAAATAGACCAGGAGGAAACGCCATGGAATGGAAGATGAGGGTAGCAGCCTAGCAGTAGCAGGTGCTTTCCTACTACCAACCGCACTGCCTCATCACATGGTCAAATTCCCAAAGCATCCACCATCCGAGGCGACGCAAGTAGCAGCAGCACGTACCAGCCCAACGATTTTCCAATGGATAGTTAAATAGCCAACAAACTAAAGCGAGCGAAAAGGATTAGCGACCGAACGGCCTTTCCGTTGGTCACACGTCCAATTATTTGTTTTCCATTATTCATTCATCCAGGCAATGGAGGACAGAGAGATGAACGCTGCTGCTTCTTCTTCTTTTTGGGAATGGAGAGCGATGCTTCACAGCTTCGCAGAGCAGACGGAGGAAACTATTGTACATTAAAGAGCTCTGTCTCTTACTAGTTGTTTATGTCAATGGAGTTCTTTTTTCCCCCTCTTAAGTGCGGTCAATGAGTGAGATAGAGCAGCATATTTAGTCGGTCACCTGCTAGCTAGCTAGAGCCCAGTGGGTAGCTAGGGTTCTTATTCGAAAGGTAATTGGTATTTCTGACATTTTTCTGAATTTTCATTTTTTTATTCTGTTTTTCATCCAAGAAAGGTAATTTCTGACTTTTCATTTTTTTATTCTGTTTTTCATCCAAGAAAGGTCTCAATTGGATCATGAAACTCTCCAATGTGTAGATGAATAGATTGTGCGAGATGATCTTCGACCATTCATCGTCGTCGTCGGAAGAAGAAGATGATGAATTCGAGTTGTCAGCTGCCGTGGTCACTATGGAAGATTTTAGGAGACTGAAGCATTGTTCTCTGACCGGCCGAAGGACGTTTCTTCGAGATAGGATCATGGGTCATGATGGTCTAGTAAGGGATTACTTTACGATATTCCCCTTAGTAGTTTTTACGTCGACTTCCGATGCACAAGGATCTCTTCAACACTATTGCAAAAGTTGTAGAGAAATATAACCATTGGTTTCTACTGGGAAGGAATGCAACGGAATACCAAGTGCAAGTCCATCATTGAAGATTACATCAGTCATGTGAGTCCTTGTTTATGGTTGTCAGCCGATGACATCGATGACTATGTTTGCATAGGGGAAGATCTCATCCTTGAGTGTGTGAGACGATTCTACGTAGCTAAGATCGAGATCAAGTTTATTTGGGTTCTTAGTTCATTTGGACCATATGTTGTGTTTGAATTTGAATCGTTAAATTTGATACGTATTTGACTTGTGTGTATTTGAAATCCCAAGTTTTGAATTAATAAGTTGTGTTAAGTTTGAAAATGGTTGGATGAATTTGCAAAAGAAGGGACTTAAGTTTTAGAGAATCTGCTAGATGAAGAAAAAATTAATCACTAAAAATGAGCTATTTTCGAGGATAGGGAAATGCTATAGATGCTCTTATATATTGTGTGTGCTTGCTGTATAGAAACCTAAGCTTTGTACGGGAGTATCCAATTTATCCGATGAGAGATAGATCGATCATAGGGCCATTGTTGAACCAATAAAAGTTTGTTATGAGGATCGATGTTTGACCTCTGGACCAAAGTATCAGAGACATGTGTGAGTGCTATTTTTATGAGGTCACCAAACACACATGAGCTACTCCAGCTTACTTAATAAACCTCCGGAGAAAACATCTCATCAGTAACAGCAAGCCATATAAAGTATCAGAGACATGTGTGAGTGCTAATTTTTTTTATGTTTGCCCCGGAACCAGGACGGTCCTTCGGGCAGGCATTTAGACTGACAGAGCACCTACTGCTAACAAACACGATTTCAATACCAGTTGCTAGCTTGACTTGCTTCCTCGTTATATGAGCATTATTATGGTGCTTTCAAGGACAAATATTACTTCCCATAGAAAAAGTTTAGGGGGAAATAGACAAATACTATTACAGAGGAAGACTAAATGATGCAAAATCACCACATTGAGAACTAGGTCCCAGGAAATACCTTTCTTAAAGCATCACGTCTAAGGTAATGTTTTTTGCAGAAGACATTGATTGATGGCTTAGCGTATGCTAATAGCATTTCTGACAAGGGCCCGTTGGACTGGGTGACATGGCAAAAAAAGCCACTTAAAGCAACTCTAGCAGATACCCTAAAAGGGCCCAAACCTAAAATAACTGTCATTTTACCGTTTGCGAAAAAAGGTTCATTTTAGAACCCACAAGACGGTCGGTACAATTAAAAAAATTACAGCTCCCTCAAAAAAAACCCGTACAGTACCTCGGATTTCCACTTTTTGCCCGTTGTTTAGAGCACGGTCTATCTCACAAAAACGGTTGGTGAGAATGAAATTTCAGCTGAAACCGCTTCTGCAGCGAACGGCTGCGGCGTCGGAGCTCCAGGGGGAGGAGGCCGACGGCGGCACCTCGTGGTGGACGGTGTAGGAGCTGGTCCTGGTGGCACCATCCCGTGGTGGCCTCATGGCGGCCGGTGCAGGAGCTGGCCACGACCATCCATGGTGGCCGGTGGATGGAGCCGTGGATGCGTGGCACCTCGTGGCGGACGGTGCAAGAGCTGGTCGCGGGGCGGCGTGTGTTGTCGGAGGCGGGCACAGGGTGACAGGGAGAGGTGGCTCGTGATTTTGTGGGTTGCCAGCGGAGTTAGATCGGGACAAGATATATGTGGAGAAAACTATGAGAAAAGGGAAAGAAGAAATAAAGATGATTGGCGGGGTCCATGTAATTTTGAGGGTCTATTTCGGCTATCTATTTGGCGAACACTCCATTTTGTAAGTTTGCCACCAACCACCGCGCGTGTGCACATCGGCCAATGTATCTAATGGTGTGGAATGACAATGATTGAAGCGTCCGAGATGCAAATGACTACCATTGCACGCTTGATACCTCTCAAACGTGTCTATAATTTTTGCTATGTTTACGCTATTTTTATATCATTATTGCATCACTTTGGTATATTTTTTATCGGCTTATTGTACTACCCTCATAATTCAATGCCCGGTGTCAATTGCAGACTTCTGTATATTTTTGTACTTTCCAGAAAAACACCATTTTGGGGACAGAAAAATGAAAATAAAACTTCTCAAAAGTTTTATGTCAGGATGGAGTCAGGAGCACATGTAGAGAGGTAGCCACGTGGAGCCCCTAGGGCACCTCTCCACCGTGTCCTGGCGCCCCCTACCGTTATATACTCCGATATTATTTACCAGGAATTTTTAACGCTGTCACCCGTTCTGTGATGATCCAATCTAGAGGAATTTTCGATATTCTTCCGGAAAGGAAAATCATTACCTGAGCTATTTTCATCAACCTTTATGCTGCTATATTCATGTGTGAGTAGTCAACCTTGGACTATTTGTCCATAGAAGTAGCTAGATGACATATATCGCTCTCTTGCTTCTCAATACAAAGATCACATGAGCCGCCCTACATGATTGTGATCCACCTAATGTAATTATTGGTGCGTTTGTTGCGGTGTGATAAATTGTCACTTTATGATCAAATATATATGTGGTTTATTTGACTACTTTGTTGCATGATTGTAGACATATGTGCTCTCTGGTATATTAGTATTACACTGGCCATGTTTAGATGAAAAATCTCCAAGAGGAATTTTGTATGTTTGTGGGGTTTAACCTTGCAAATAATTTATCTCAGTGTCGGAAAAAAAAATTGTATTGTGTTATTGTCACTAAGGATTAAAATATAGTTTCCTAGCTGTCTCCATGATGAACTGAAGAAAAAGAGAATATACCATCAATATTATGTCATTTTGATTAATGCAATGCTCTATTATGCTTAATACTTTGAGATAAATACTGGATAGCAGCCTTGAGTGGAGGATTAGTTACATGTGCAGTTGGATAACGATATATCCGTCCACTATGATGTCGATAGAGAAAACTCGAAAACCTAGGACTAAAACACACGCACAAACGAGAACCGGAGCTCCCCTCCCCCTTGCAACGCCAAGACGGTGATCAGAGGGGAAGGGGGCGGCGGAGTCGCCGGCAATCGACCTGGATCTGGAACCGCCTCCTAATTGCCTCCTGATCTGGATCGGATCACACTTGAAATCACAGGAAAGATCAAAACCGACAGCTAGCTCTCCCGCCAATAACTGAACAACCGCAGTACAGTACTACTACTACGTTATTTAATCCACGTTGGAATTGAATAATAGCGAAAATGGCACGTGGACGAACAACCGTCTGTCCGTCTCCTTGCACGCTTTTCCTTTCTGAATTGGACAATTGGGTCGCCTCATCATTCGCATTTTTTGCTTGGTGATGAAGCCTGGCATGTTTGCTCTGCTCTCGGGGCAGCTAACAGTATTTTATAGACAGCGATCGGCGAGCTAGCGATTATTCAGAAACAAAGCTAGCGATTTATAACTGAACAGGCCGCTCTAAAGAAAGAAAAAGATTTCTACATAGGAGCGAACATTATTCGTTGGTCCTTTCTGCCATATCGTACGAGTTCCACCAACCCGGATGGACGCCGCGCCGGAGCGGCACGGCCACGGGCCACGGGCGAGGGTCAACGAGGTGGAGGTAGTGAAAACCGCGGTGCTACTAGAGTAGCGGAAGCCGGGCTGCTGGGGCCGGGAAGAAACGTCGCGCGCGTCGGTCCAGGCGGCGACGAGGGCGACGGGATACCAGGATTCGTTGCGGGTGTTGACGCGTGACGCGCCACCTGTAGTGTGTGTGTGCTCGCCAAACTACGCACTGACCGAGCAAGTGGGAGCTGGAGCTGAAAGGTGCGCCATGTGGATTCACTCGCGTCGACCTGCTCGGCCAGAGTTTCTGGCCCCTGCTCGGCGCCGCATACCCTGCGCCTGGTGCTGCTGGCTGGCAGTCGGGTGCGATCGACGCTTTGCCGCCGAACGTTCTTCCCCAGTTGCTTTTTTTTTTGAGGTCTCTTCCCCAGTTGCTAGCGCCGACATGTTCTTGCTTTTCTCCCAACAGAAAAAAATGGTGCAAAGTTCAAAAAACAAAAATGGTGGCCCTCGGCAATTATTTTTCAGTGGGCTAGAATCGGGCTGGGTCTCCAACTAAATTAAATCAGGCAGCCCAGCGAGCGTCTAGTATAGGAATTTTCCTATTTTACGCACCCTGCGTCAAATTGTTGGGGGGCGCCTTAAGCACCATCTGGCACAAAGGCGCTCTCCTTGCCTCGCTCGATCTTGCCCGATTCGCTCGCCATTTAGAGGAAATCCAGCAATTATGGTTGAGAAAAACATTTGACATCCAATGTTCTACAATTTATCAAAGATATATATAATTTTTTAAAAATTGGTAGATTTTTCCGAAAAAACGATCATTGATTTATAAAAATGTTAGTGAGTTTGGTAAGAAAAATATTTTTTTATTAAAGAGACGAAAAGGGGGAAAAGGAAAATAAAAGGAAACCGAACAAAATCAACTAAAAAACAGAAAGAGAAAAAGAAACAAAAGGACCTAAAAGCTTCCAAAAACTGCATGGAAGTGTTTTTAGGGATGTAAAACCGAACCTGGTTGCACCTACATGGGTCAGCCCATAAGGAAACTAAGTGCTCTAACGATGTGCGCCATGTACCGTTAGAGTATTATTCGGCGCTATAAACGCCAAATAGGACTTTCCAAATTGTTGTTTCATAGGATGTGACTTGAGCCGCGTTCAATAGTAGTAGCCCAACATCTAGTATAGGGAACTGTCGCCACATGGGATGTGATGTGGTCCAGGTCCAATAGTAGTAATCAACAACTAGTATAAGAAATTTCCTATTTGATGCGCTTTGCGTCAAATTATCGGGGAGCGCCTCAACCATTGTCTAGCGCAAAGGTGCTTGCCTAGCCTAGCTCAACGTCGCCCAAGTCGCTCATTGTTTAGAAGGAAAACATCAATTGATGGTTCAGGAAAAAATCGACATCAGAATTTTTTTCTATCAATTGATGGTTTAGGAAACTATTCATATTTTTTAAAATCATATACTTCACATTTTCAAATATTTGGAAGAAATGGTCATGAAATTAGAAAAAGTATTCACGCCTTAAAAAAACCTTTTGAGTAAGATAAAAAATTCATATTTAAAAAAGTGAAACAAAAAAAGCAGATGAAAAAGCAAAAAAGGAAAACAAAACAAAACAAAACAAAATAAACAAGTTAAAACTAAAAAAAAAGGATCCGAAAGCTTCCTAAAACAGCATGGAATTTTTTTTGGGGATGGACGGAAGCTTCCTACAAACGGACCTGGTAGCACCAACATGGGCCTACCTGTAAGGAAACTAAGTGCTCGCCGGGTGTGCGTCATGTGGCATTAGGGTGTTATTCGGTGCTACAAGCGCCAAATAGGAATGTCCAAATTGTTGTCACATACGATACAATATGAGCCGGGCCCAGTAGTAGTATCCCAACATGATTTCTTATTTGAAGCACCTTGCATCAAATTGTTGGGGGAGCGTGAGAGCTACATATTGCTTCACGAGAGATGGAAGCTGCTCTCGCGTCAGGTGCAGCGTGAGCGGGCCGGCCGATTAGCCGAGGACTCGCCCGCTATAGGTTCGCTCGCTGTAGGTTTTCTTTGTGTTTCTTGTTCTTTTGTTTGTTTCATTTTGTTTTTTCTTTGGTTCTATTTCCTTTTTCACCCGTTTTATTTGAATTTCTTTTACTTCTTTCTTTGTTAGAACTTCAGTTTTCTTTTGTTTCCATCGCTTTTCTTTGTTTCTTTCTTGGTTTTCACATGTTTTTAGTTTTTTTCCCTTTTCCCTTTTTTTCATGGGTTTCTCTGTTTCTTTCTTGGTTTCTATTTTTGCAGTGTTTTTCTCTGGATTTATTCTTTTATTATTTCTTAGTTCTTTCATTTCTTCATTTTGTTTTCTTTTGTTGTTTTTTTCTCTTTTTCAACACATTTATATTTTTTATACACATTGCCCATTTTTCATACATGTCAAAAACATTTGTTAATAGACATTTAACAATTTTCAAATACATGATTAACATAATTTTTTAAATAAATGTCTTGATGGATATTGCTTTCATACACATTGTACATTTTTAATACGTCTAAAACATTTTTAAATACAGGTTCAACATTTTTCATGTATATAATAAATATTTTTTAAATATATGTTTTGATGTCTAATTTATTCATACACGTCGTGCATTTTCCTATACATCTGATACATTTTTATACATGTTAAGCATTTTGTATATACACATTTAACATTTTCCAATTACATAATTAACATTTTTTCAATTATATATTTTGGATGTCTACTTCTCCATACACATTATACATTTTTGTGTACATGATAAACACTTTTTATATACAAGTTGAACATTTTTCTCGAAATTATGATTAATATTTAAAAAAACCTATATTTTTATGTCTACTTTTTTGCATGCACGTTGCACTTTTTTGTGTACATCAGATTTTTTTCTACGCACATTTAATATTTTTCAAATGCACAATTAACGTTTTTTAAAATTTATATAGTTATTCTCCCCCCCCCCCCTTATATTTTAACACCAATGCATCGTAATTTTACGTTACGTCAATTTTGTCTTATTCCATACATAAAAAGAGAAAGTGAGAAAATATATAATCATCATAAAAACTATTTTATATTACGCAAAATTACAAACGTAAAAACATAGTATAAAATAAACAGAAAATGCTACTCCCTCTATTCCATAATGTAGTGCACATGCGCTTTTCAAGATTCATGTTTGACCATAAATTTAACCAACGTAGAAAACTGCGGCGGGAACAAAAATTATACCATTGAAAACTTTTTTCAAATACAAATTCAATGGTATAACTTTTGCTCCCGCCGCAGTCGTCCATGTTGGTTAAATTTATGGTTAAACTTATATCTCGAAAAACATGGACGCACTATATTATGGAATGAAGGGAGCATTTTTCTGGTTTTATGACCTATATTTTCGTTTTCTTATGCCAAATTTTACGTAGTGAATCAATATAAATGAAACTATTTGTATTTCAAATGTAATTTATTTATGAAATAATCGTACTATTCCCTTAAGTGAAGAATAACTTATTCTGCAACCTGGGTGATAAATAGTATTATTAGATATATAATAATTGGAAGTATAAACAAAATTAAATATTAAATCAAAATGAAAAGAAGAAAAGGGTAAAAAAACAAGGTAGCGACCTCCCGCGTGCCTGGCCGGACTTACGAGGCAACAGACGCCGCGGGCATGCCATATAGCGGCCTCCCATGTACGTTCGGACGCCGCGGGCAATAGACGTCGAGGGTGTAGAAAAATCATCGATATTTCTTGCCAAAAAAACCAGATTTTTAAAATTTGATACTACTTTTTTTTCTTCAGAATTTACTGTTCACCTGAGACCATGTGAGAAGCGTATAAGTAGGCCCTCTCCAATTCTAGACGGCAGCGTAAGCCTTGCCCGGAGACACACGACACCTCGCAACCACTGAGGAGAGGACATGCTTGGAAGAAAATAGGGTGATGGATGGGTTGGGAATAACTCAATCAGAGTGTGGTGTGTGTAGAGATGGTCGGGATCGATCAGAGAAGGTGACCCCTTCCAGTCCAGTAGGAAGAGGAACTGTTTTCTTTTTCCACATCTTTTTCACTTTATATAACTCTGAGATACGTTTTTGGAAGGGCAAGTGGCTAGAAAACACCACTCTTCGAAAACAATATTCAGTCTTGTAGTACGCGGTAAGAACAATACTCTTGTGCACTTGCCAAGCTCCTCCTGGCCGGGAGTATTATTTTGGAGGAATTTGATTGACCCCCTCTTTATCTCTTTTGGAGTTGATTAATTTGACACAAAGATGGAATGTGTTTCGCTAGAGTCTAACTATATCTGTATTATTCACAGTTGATTCTATGTATCATGTACTTTCGCATTCTTAGATTTCAGTGGACAATAATAAACTAATATTAAAACCAACACTAAAAGTATGATTTTTATGTGCTATTTTCATAGAGGAGTTGTGCTCACGCAACTTGCAAGGAAACAAAAAAGTGAAGCTTTTGGTCCTGTTTGGTTCGGCTGTGGATTTCTAAAAGCAACTGTGAAAAAATCTGCTGTGGAAAAATAGCTGTGGAAAATCTGATGTGAAAAAGATGTAGGTCATTTGACAAACCAGCTGATACAACTTTTTCAGATTTTGGAAAGCACGTCCTGGGCTGCTTCCGCTTTTGGTTTAGATTTTGCCAGCGGATTTCTGGAATCGGATTCTGCTGGGTTCGCTCTTTGGTTCAGATTCTGCTGCGCGGCAGTGAAATCTGTCGATAAAAACTGAACCAAACAGGGCCAATTTGCACTCACTAGTAATAATGTACGTGCAATGCACGTTTATATTAGGTAGGATATTCGTTGCATGTTATATTAGGTAAGATATATCTGTTGTACATAGGTATTTGGTAAGATATCAATTACTTTTTCGAGATAATGGTAGGATATTAATTACATGGCAGATTTCATGGGATAGCGTCAAAATCGTGTTTATAACCAATGGCAGTGGTGGGTAATTAGAGCAACTCCAATTGGAGGACCCATTTTGTCCGTTTGGATCATCCGGACAGAAAACTTGTTGATCCAAACAGAAAACTTGGCCCAACAGGGCGACCCAAACGGACGTCCGTGTCTGCCTGCTGTCCGTCCCCGACCCAAACCTGACCCAAATCTGGGAACAAATGGGTACGAAGCGGACGGAAGCGGACGCTCTCGTCCACCGCTGTCGCCCGCTCGTGTCCGCCCCTGGTCCCATATGTCAGCGACTGCAACGCCCGCAGCAAGGCCACCGGTGCTGGTCTCCACCGCGCGCTCGGCCGCTCCTCCGCACCGCAGCAAGGCCACCGGCGCAGGTCGCCGACGCGCGCTCGGCCGCTCCTCCGCGCTGCAGCGAGGCCGTCGGCACAGATCGCCGACGCGCGCTCGGCCGCTCCTCCGTGCCGCCGTGAGGCCACCGGAGCAGGTCGCCACGGCGCGCTCGGCCGCTCCTCCACGCCCCAGCGAGGCCACCGGCGCAGGGCTCCTCCGCGCGCTCCTGCTGGGGCTCGAGGCCCGGACGGCGGCGCGAGCAGAGGTTGGCTGCAGCAGAGGCGCGAGCAGAGAAAAATCTCGTGGGGGAGGGGATCCGCAAGAAGGAGAGGAGGGGCGGCGCGAGGGAGAGAGAAGGGGGCGGGCGGCGCGAGGAAGAGAGGAGGGGGCGGGCGGTGCGGAGAGTTTGAGTCGACGTGCGTTGGATACAAGGCTTGTCCGCCTCATGTTCACTAGGCGGACAGGTGACCCAAACGGACACGAAACGGACAAAATCGGTGTTCGTTAGGGTCCTTGCGTTGGAGTTGCTCTTAGAGCGTTAAACGTGTTTGGTGCTCAAAATTAGAGCGATTTGAACCGCTAGATAACATGATTTGATGGTCGGGATGGTTTGGATCTACCCCTTTGGATCTTTTTATATTGGTACAGATAAGACAAACAAACATTTTTTTCCAAGTAAAATGGATTTTAGTTATATAAAGATCAGGTGTAGCTTATTATGATTTGTATCCTATGGTACATTTTGTTTTGAGATACTCTAAAAACGCCCTTTGTCGAAGAAAAGGAGAGAAAGAAAGAGACCGTCCTCCGTCCTCGCAAAAAAAAGAAAGAAAGAGACCGAACGTACGTGGTGTGCCCGCGGCGTCTGTTGCCTCCCCCATCTCTCCCTCTTTCTTCCTCTCGTCGGGATTAGGATCGGAGTCGCTCCGTCCGCCCGCATTGTCCGATCGATCCAAGCAAAGGAGGGGGAGGATGCAGCAGCAGATGGCGGCGACGGTGGAGGAGCAGATGATGGTGAAGGCCATCAGGGACGAGTGCCCTTGGGAGACCCTCCCCAAGCGCATCCAGGCCGCCGTCGTCTCCAAGGACGAGTGGCACCGCAGGTACGCACGCACACACGCCGATTAACGCGGATCAATCTAATGGCCGCCGATCCTCCTGGGGCCGCGTTAATGGCCGTCTCGCGCAGTCGATCGCTCGTACCAAGAAACGGGGGCGACGCCATTCTTCAAATCCTTGTTTGTTAAGGCACGCACGCATTTTGGAATGCTGGTTCGGGCAAGACAAACTGATAATGCCCCCGTCTAAACTCTAGCCATTCATGTTGATGGTTTGCGAAATTTCAAGGAAGAATTCAAGCAGCATAACACCGCAGAGTTCATGATCTGTAAAATGGCATCCATTCCAATGTGAGGCTGGCAAGTCGTACTACACACACATCTTACACGCGGCCAGTCAATACATGTTATGTCGAATCTACATGCTTCGCTGCCAACTGCACCTGTCCATGTAGTACGATGATTAACTTGTGTTTTCTAGACCTACCAACAGCTTATGTTAATAGCAAAGGCTAACTATATAATGTCACGCTTCTTCTTCTTCTGTTTTGCGGGGAACTATCTAGCACGTGTAACCTAGTCGCGGACTTGGTGACGCAGAACTTACCTTTTCTTTTTGCAAATGGTAAATGATTCCTCAGATGCCTGATGTTCTGTACTTACTGGCAGGATTGTAGATTATTGTATAAGGAAACGACTGCCATGGAACAACTCTTTTGCCCGCAAAGTATGCAAAGAGGGGGAATATTACGAGGATTTGATGCGCTATCTCTGCAGAAATCTAGCAGTATGTTGTCTAGATTTTCTTATTTCCGTAATTACTTATGATAAGATACTTACTGGTTTGCACATATCTTGTCAGAGCCAGTTTTCACTAGTTTACTAGCATCTTCCACACTTTTGCATTGTCACTCATACCTGCAAATTGTGAAACACTATGCTTTGGCTGACTGCAGATCAAATCTAAATTCATCGGCCTAATTCTTTTTAAACTCCTCTTGGGTTGTTTTCTCGATCAATAGCTCTTGCAGTTGTATCATGGTTTTATTTTTCCTCGGTTGTCCAACCAATTCTCTTTTGGCATTCTCTAGGCTGGATTTTTTTTAAGGTATTCATGACTGCTACTTTGACAAAAATATTTGCAGTTATACCCATACCATCTCGCAGACTACATCTGTCGAGTAATGAGGATATCAGCATTCAAATATTATTGTGACGTCCTTTTTGAAGCTATGAAGAATGGTAATCACTTGTATCAATAGAAGGCAAAGCATTTTCTGTCATCACATTCTTTTGAGTTGTTTTACTTGCTAGTTGACCAACATTCGTGCCCAGCAGCCTTGATGTGTCATCTGAATATTTCTACCCCATTCTTCACAAATCTATATGAATCATTTATCCAATTAGTACTTCATAGTTGTGGTTTATTGCATATGACCCGTACTCATTCGTATATGTCCACCTTGGGCATCAGTGAAGCCCCAGGGCTATATTAATTGTTTCTACTAGACTGTCAAATGTGATCATTTTTTAAGTGTATTAAAACTTCTATTACTGAGAAGAGTTTGGTTCAAATATTTTATTTAATTACAAAGAGTATGCACCCATTTGGTCTGTTCGCATAGGTAGTTGGACTAATATTGTGGAATGTAGGGTATATTGTTCATTTTCATAACTGAGACTATAATTTGTTTTTGTTTTTGCGAATGAGACTATAGTTTGGTTAATTCTATGATGTTATATGAAAACCTTTTCAATTGCTGTACTGCATATCTTTGATGTGTGTTTACTGTACGCCAGTTTTATTATCCTTGCTACCAATTACTAGCGTAGATTATTCTATAAGACATATCTAAATATTGTATATGTTGCAGAAACTACTTTATTTAATATGCTAATTTTTCTCTTTATGATTCAAACTTGCTGAAAATACCTGCAGAGCAACCATATGACAGTATTCCAAACTTCAGTGCTGCTGACGCCCTGAGGATTACTGGTGTTGGAAGAAATGAATTTATCGATATCATGAATAAGTGCAAATCGAAGGTATATTAGCATATTGTGTCCTTCCTGTGTCCCTGAACAAAGATTCCAATTGGCATAATTATTGGAATTTTACTGGTGAGAAATAACTATAACTGAGGTTAAGTTAGACTTACTAAGGATTTTCAGAGTACCTCGAACACAATTCAAGATTATATTTCAGAAAATAAAAAATATTGTAGACAATTAAGTTGTAATTTCTTTTAGGAACACCTGTCACTCAACTTAAAGTTAAAATGAGTGAGATATGATTTTATCAATATTTTTATTGTTACTGTAACGAGTTTCTAATATTTTGTGACATGTCATCCACATGCATAGCCTCTCACTCAGCAGCCACACAGGCCTGAAACGTGGGGACTCTTTGACAAAATGGGGTTCAATGTTAAATACTAAAATGTCGAATAAACCTCTTAAGTTTTCTAACTCAAGGAAATTTTGTTAAATGGGGGTAGCTGCTGTCACTCGAGCACAAGTAGAGGGTTAAAAGTGAAATTTACTCGAGTATTACTGCTGAGATACATGATTGGATGTGAGGTTATCAGTTGAACACATTGATGATTTTCATATGTTCCGAAGAGTGAACATACCCAAACTAGTGTCCTCTTTTCCTCTTGTTATATAATCCCTTCTTTTCACTTTCCGGCATTTCAGAAGATAATGTGGAAGCTGAGCAAATCAATTGCGAAAGAGCTACTGCCTGCACAACCTGCAGACTTAGCAATAGAACCTTGGTGGGGAGTCCGTTTCGTCAACTTCACATTGGAAGAGTTTAAGGTAAGATTCATCAGGGGTGAACGTTCTTGTTAATTGTGTATAAGAAAGAAAATAGTGAATATGGCATAATTTTTTTTTACGTGATGACGTAGTTTTTTTTACTGTGTGATGACATAGGTTTTACTAGAACTTGTTTCTCCATAAGATAGATAATTATACAAGAATACCTTTTCTTTGTGGTAATTGATGTTGTAATATTACTGCAGAAGCTTTCTGAGGAAGAAACAATAGCAATAGACAAAATATGTAAGGAGGAAGTCAATTCATATGTTCTGTTTGATCCAGAGGTTATAAATTGTCTTTACAGAAGAGGAGGGGTATACTTCGATGTGCCAGTTTATCCAGAGGACCGTTTCAGAGGTTTGGAATCAAACCAATTTGTGCTATTGTTTATCCAGAGGACCGTTTCAGAGTAATATATAGGATTTCTGTTATTGGTCAGCCCTGCATTAAATTTTATTGCGTGAATTGGCCCATAACTCATTGGTGCAGTTGTCTCATGTCAGCTAGTTTGTGCTGACAAAGAAATTATCTGGTGGAGGCTCATAACTTTCACACTTTTTTTAGGAGATCATTGCCAATGTCATTTTATCGCATCAAGTTACAACCTAATTTACCCAAAAGTTAGGACTTATACATGTAAACCTACTACTTGATGATGCTTTAGTTCTAAACTTGTACCATTGATTCAGTTTCAAGACTTGAAGGTTTTGTTTCAAATAAGGATCAGTCGTACGAAGATCCAATTGAAGAGTGAGTAGTTTGCCTTCACTAGTCTTGCGCATAATGAGCATGATTGTTTCTTATTCAATTTAATGAGTATGGTTGCTTGTTCAACTGATCTGCATTGCTATCAGTTCCTGTTGCTGTTAAATTCATTTCATATTTTCTTGACTGCAGGCTACTATATGCTGTATTTGTTGTATCAAGTGAAAATGCCACAGTTGCTGAATTGGCTAAAACTTTACAGGCTGACCTTTATCAACTCCAGGCAGCTGCATCATTTGCCTGCAGACTGGGATGGGCCGTAAAGCTTTTGGATACAGACTCCGCTCTTAGAGATTCAAATGCTACTGCATTGCCCAGTAACGTTCTTGGTGACGACGAAGAAGGTTCGCGCATGAGCATCAACTCAGAAAGATCCTGTCCAGAATTGCTCAGCAGTGATTGTGATGGACCCAGGAAAATCTCTGGAACTGCTTATGTGGGCTTCATTGTGGATGCTAATGTAACTTCATACTTGATGATGGGCTCTCTATCTCCAGGCTAGATCACCTTGCTACTCCAATCCCTACACTTTCTAAACTTTAAGCAAAAAATATGTTCAACATTTTTTATCTTGAAGGAGCTATAGTCCCAAAGATTCCTAGTGATGGTTGTAAAGCTTGTTCTTGAACTGCACTATAACTTTATGATGCAACCTTCCATTGAATTAGCTTAGTGTACTGATCTTTCTTCACTATTGCAGGATTGAAGTCTCACGCTGTTACGCTATATGAGGCTGGAAAACTGGGCTATTCTTGCATTGCTGATCTATGCAACGATCTAGCCAGTTTAGAAGGAAAGAAGTTTGAGGGTGTACTCCAGGAATTCGCAAACCATGCGTTTAGCCTGCGATGCTTCCTTGAGTGTTTGCTGTCCGGTGGAACTTCACCAAATGAATCTAGTGACGGAAACTGTCAGGATGATCTGTCCTCCCCTTTAAGCAAGAAAAACATTGAGGAGGGCGCTGATAATGTTGTCGGGAATAACGGAAGCCAACATGGTGACACACCACAACAGGAATACCCAACGGTTGATTCACAGGCGTCGTCACCTTCAAGTATTATATCAAGAGGGATGGAAAGCGTAGCCGAAAATGATTTTGACAGCAGGCAAATGGTTAATCAAAATGACAATAGCCAGGCTACAGAACTGGATGGCCCAGCTGTGCGGAAGACTAAAAGAAATTACCGAGTCAACATTCTCCGCTGCGAGAGCTTAGCTTCACTGGCGCCATCCACGCTGGAAAGATTACTTCTTAGGGACTATGACATTGTGGTCTCTATGATACCTTTTCCACATTCATCAGTTCTACCCAGCACTGCAGGACCAGTACATTTCGGTCCGCCTTCTTACTCCTCAATGACACCTTGGATGAAGCTTGCCTTGTATACTTCTGGTAGTTGTGGCCCGCTCTCTGCTGTTTTCATGAAAGGACAGCGTCTGCGGCTGCTTCCCGAGCCATTAGCCGGTTGCGAAAAGGCACTAATATGGTCTTGGGATCACTCTGTGGTGGGTGGACTAGGAGGAAACTTTGAAGAGAACCTGGTAAGGGGGGGCCTTCTTCTGCACTACCTGAACTCAATGACAAGACATTCTGCCGTGATAGTGCAACCACTGGGCATAAAGGACCTTGATGACTCAGGAAACCTCGTAACCATGGATGTCCCATTGCCCCTGAAAAATGCTGATGGGTCAATCACATCCGCGTTAGCCGGAACTGATTTGCCTGAGGGGCAGATGTCAAATTTGATTGCCTTGTTGGAAGATCTATCCAGTAAAGTTGAGTTGAGCACGGTTGGTTACCTTCGCCTAGTAAGGCTTCACAGGGTAAGCGAATCTAGTGAACCTCCAGAGAAGGAAAGTTATGAGTGGATACCTCTGAACTTGGAATTCGGAATTCCTTTGTTCAATCCAAAGCTGTGTGAAAGAATATGTGAAAGGGTCGTCAACTCAAATATGCTTCAGAAAGATGATCTCACCGAACACTATGAGTCTATGCAGACAGTGAGGAAGAGGTTGCGCGAACTTTGCACTGAGTACCAAGCAACCGGTCCAACAGCAAGGCTATTAAATCAGCGGGGAGGCTCGAAGAACTCTCCGCGCCAACTCCAACTCATGAACATTGTGAGTGGAAGATGGAGTCCATTCCATAATCCATCATCGCCTACCCAAGAAGGGACGTCACCGGGTGAACATGTCAGGCTGAAGCTCGGTAGACGGCAGAAGTGCTTTACTGAAGTTCTGAGCTTTGATGGGAGCATCCTCAGGTATTTTCCAAAGAAACTTGACAACAACATGGAACTTGTGTTATGTAGTACTCCCTCCATAAACTAATATAAGAGCGTTTAGATCACTACTTTAGTTATCTAAACACTCTTACATTAGTTTATAGAGGGAGTAGTTAATTAACAATGCTACTGTTGTAGCCCTAATTTTGTCGACGGCTCATCGCCATGTGCTCGATTTCTGATAGGTCCCACGCACTCACTCCCGTGTATGAGGCTGCTACAAGATCTGGCACTGAAGATCAACCATCCCCTTCTCCAAAAACTGATTCAGAAGATTCCGATACCAAGGATGTGGTCTTACCAGGAGTCAATCTCATATTTGATGGCGCTCAGCTGCACCCGTTCGACATTGGCGCTTGCCTCCACGCCCGCCAACCCTTGTCATTGATAGCTGAGGCGTCGGCCGCGTCATTGGCCATGAAATGACTGATATGCATCTCAGCACGTTGCCATCACAATTTTTGTTCTGTTTAATCTATGTGCGGAATTGATTATTGTGTAGGACGACTCTCAGAATCAGGCTTTTTTAAGAAAAAGTTTTGTTATGCCAGGGTAGTTTTTCCTTCTCTAGATGACAGGCACTTTTACCAACAGGGGATGAATGCCAGGTGAGTCTCCATGCACAAATCAAGCTTACTTTTCTCGAATACGTGAAGATACTGAGGATGATCATGCTGACCTAATCTGGAGGTCCAGAGCTCCGCACAAGATCAAACTGTTCGCCTGGCTGCTGTTTCGCGGCCGACTAAACACCCGTGCAAACCTGTCCTTCAAACACATGGATGATGCTGCCAGCTGCCCACGATATGCTGGCCCCTCTGAAGACACGACTCATCTGTTCATTGCTTGTACGCGGTTTCTGCAGATTTGGGGCCAACTAGGCCTTTCCACTACTCCCAGGTTCCAGGATCTATGGTTGGTCCACCCCCCGCAGCAGCTAGACAGCATGGTCTGGCCGGAAGTGCTACTCGTCGTTCACTGGAAGATTTGGGACTCCCGAAACGCTGCTGTCTTCCGTTTTGAAGATCACTCTCCTCGTACTACCATTCAGAACATTGTAAGTGACCTTGAGTTATTCTCGCATCGCTTTAGAGATCCTGCTAGCTGCCAGGTCTTGGCTTGGTTATCTTACCACGCTTGCCGTGCCCTTGTAATCTGTAATCTACCACTGCTTGGCCCAATTTGGCCACTTGAGTAATATATATAGATGGGGACTCCCCCGGTGATTCCTCAAAAAAAAAAAAAAAAAACGCACGAGTGTGCGTACTTTATATTATAGAAGAGAGAGGGGGTAAAGAGCCCCTCCATTTGAGTCAGCATATTAGAATTCTCTGAAGTCAAATTTCATAAAGTTTAACCGTATTTATATGAAAAAATATCAACATCTGCCGTGCTAAAGTTATATAATATGAAACTTTAAGTCATGACACATCTAGTGGTATTGATTTTTAGGTTGTGAATGTTGACACTTTTTTCTACAAAGCTGGTCAAACTTTACGAGGCTTAACTTCAGTCAAATCTTATATGCGAACTAAAAAGGACCGGAGGGAGTACATATATACACCCAACTTCACGCGTCCAGTATACACGCTGCTAACTTCTCACGTCACTACCTACTGAAAAGAAGTCCACATCACTCCCTGAGATTTCAGAAACCGACTAATCCACCCCTCATCTTTAAAACCGGTTAATTAATCCCCCGAAAGCTCTAATACCGGCCAAATCACCCCCTAATCCCAATTCGGGTGGTATTCGCCGGTGGTTTTGCTTGCGTGGCTCTCCAATATTGCCACGTCGGCTTGGTATGGGGCGCGAGGCGATATGAGCACGGGCCGCTGGTTGTTCTTGGTTCATCCAATCCCCAATCCTTCATCTCTTCCTCCTCCCCTGTTCGTCGCCATGCCCACCCGGCTGAAGCTAAGATGTGCCTTGCTCTCTGATTCCTCTCCTTCCCTGCTCGCCGCCAGGGCGGCCCCTCTGCTCGCCGCCATAGCCGCCCACCTCCATAGTTCCTCCCCCCTCCCCGATCCCTCATTCTCCCATGACCTGGAGGCGCCCTGAACAAGGACCGCCCTCGCCATGGCTGAACGGTGTAGCACAGTCTCATCTTGGAGGTCCTGTTTGATGTACATTGTGACTTCGTGAGTATTAATTTGGGACAGTACAAGTGCAGATATACTGAACTTTAAGCCTTTTCCTTTTCTGAAGTCTATGCCCTGTTTTGCTTTCTTTGGGAAAAAATTACGAGTAGAATGTGTCGTTGGTTCGATTTGCTCTTTGTATTTTACTTCTCAAGGGAGACAAGGACTAGGTGTTCCCCATCGATTTTGGCTACAAACTGCAAATGCAAAAGGCAAGGAGTGATTTAGCTTACATGAATCCTGTATGATACTAATAACATAGCTTATCTACAAAAGGATAAGAGAATAACAGTGCTTGCGTTTTCTGTTGGTGATTGCAGGCTAGAGATCATCAGGGACTCAGGTCAAGCGCCACAGGTGGAGGGGGGCTACAAGGTGAACAATTTCACCAAGTCGTTCCTTGTACATGATCTGAATAGACCAGGATTTGGCAGAGCCCAAAACTGAAGCCTGCTGAGTGCATCCGTACTTGCAGAAAAACTACACACAGGATCCTCCCAGGGGCCCAAATGATGTATAGTATACTCTTTGTAGGCATGGACTGATGCCCTGAGAAGAGAGAATTCAGTTTACTTGAGATTGAGAATTAGTATGAGTAAAAATGTTTATCTTCTCTTGTTGGTGTTGTTGTCCCAGTTTAGTTGAGAACTAGAGAATTCAGAGAAAGCATTTTATTTAGGGAGTGTACTTCTGAGTCTACAGACTGTTGCATATGCGTAAACATATGTAATCTGAATGCAATATTTTCTTGTGACATGAATGAAAGCTTTTGTGAACTGAATGTACTCTGGTGTTGCAACTATCATGCTTGCAAATTGACAGCATTTTATTACATTCAACATCATTATTGCAAATTGGCAATAGCAGAATTAATAAACAAGACATGGCGATAATTATCTGTACAGTTTCAGCTTTACTTTGGAAGAACACATTTTTCTGAACACAGCAGTGAAGTCAGATAAGAACAAGTCATGCCCACATCACAGAACAGTACATGTGTCACATAATAGGGACCAAGTGCTACTAGTACCAGTCTTACATAATATAGCATGAACCAGAGCATCCATAACAGTGAACCATGTACCACAAGTTCATATTTATTTCACTGTAGCTAGGTAACTAGCAGTTCAATTATTGTGTCTGTGCTTTCCTTCTATTCTTTGCTCTCTCAAAGAAAGGTGAAGTGGAAGGACCATTTTGTGAAGTTGAGACCTTCTTCCTATTTGCTGGCTTAGATGCTCTAGGAGCTTGCTTTGATGATGGACCAGGAGCTGAACTCTGTTGTGTTGATGGGACATGAGCTTGCTGTGTTGAAAAAGAGTAAATGTGAGCACATTTGCACATATCAGGAAGAAAATGCAAGTAAAAGAAGAGAGAAAGGGGGCACCTCTGTTCTTGCTTGATTTTCCTTTCTCCTTGTAGCTGCTCTTGTGAAGTTGGCATGCTCTTTATTGCCAGCAGTATTGTTGTTAGTACATTTTCTTTTGTTGTGCCCCTGGGTTCCACAACTAGAACATGTGACCAGGCCCGGCCCTGATGGGGGGGGGGCAGGGGGGGCGGCTGCCCCGGGCCCCCGAAAATGGGGGCCCCCCAGGTTTGTGCTCTTCCCTGTTAATACGATTGGGCTCTAGTTCGTAAAAAAATGATAATTGGGCCTACGTTACGTGCACTGATCACGTTTGGGAGAGATCGATCACCCACGCTGATCACGCACGATGACCATCGTCCATCCTCGCCTGTAGCCTCCTATTTTTTCGCCTGATCTCCTGGAAACCTAATCACCCGCAGCCACTGGCCGCCGCCATGGAGCAGACACTAGATACCCACGCCACACCATGGCACATCGATGCCGCAGCTCCAGCCTACGCCATCCGCCGACGATTTCAGATAAGACGTCTTTTTCCTTAATGATTTTGCCCTAAATTATGTCCTAGAACTGCTGCTTGACGTGGTGAGGCTTTTGTCGGCCGTAGTGTTGCACAGAACGACACAAGTATGAAAGCGAAGGTCCCCTTGATCATGGTCTTCAATCCTCAGAACCAGGCGTGGAAGCCTGTGAACAGTTTCAAGGATTTGTACAAGGATCAGTGGTACATTGCCGGGCTGCCACATCCAGGTACGTAAGATACCATGTAAACTCTTGATGCAAGGAAAGTTTTGTAGCTTTCAGCTTTTTGCATCTTGGCTGTGTAAAACTGTTTGATGAAAGGTAGTGTTTGTATGCACTTGCAATGCGAAATTATATTCACTTTTTCATTCTGAAAAAATACCAACGAAATGTAAGACACAGCCCAATATATGACTATGTGGTCGATTCTGTTGGATTAATTAGGACTAGTTGGCACACTGTCAATAAAATAAGAACATGATAATGCTAATGTGATCAAACCTGATAAGCCAGTTAGTAAAAACTTCATTACTCTGTCTGGTGTTGTTAAAGGACTTCAGCAGTGTAAAGGAGCAGTGTAAAGGAAGGGATTGGTGCTTTATATATAAAGTGGGGCGAAAGCCTTTTTCGGTAACATGCAAACGAATGCACATGAAGTAATCGAACATTATTCTTCTATAGAAAATGATAATCATCCCTACATGATTTGTTAGTAGTATGGTGTAGAAGCAAAATCTTGAAGTTGCGCAAAGTATATACTGAAAATAATTTTTGAAAGTACAAAGGGCCCCGGATTCTGGTTTCGCCCCGGGCCCCTAAAATCTCAGGACCGGCCCTGCATGTGACCTGAGTGCCTGCTCGTGACATTTTCGATGGGTCCCTAGGTTTCTCTCCTTCTTCCTGCCTTCTCTTTGTCTGGGGCCTGCCTTTCTGAGTTCTTTTCTTAGGTGGAAGAGGTCTAGGTTTTTCAGAAATTGGCCAATCTTCTGGTCCATTCACAGGCTGAAGAACATGATTATAAATTATGTCATACTCAGCTATTGAGTAGCAAGGTGAAATGTATAGGTCCAAATCTCTAGAGCATGTGTAGATTGCACTCACTGCATGACAACAAGGTAAGCCTGAAAGTTGCCAATATCTACATGAACATGTCCAGTTTTCTAGATTGACCGTGTATCTCCTGTGCTCACCTTCCTGTACTTCAAACCCATCCTTTCCATTCCACAACACTTGACACCTAGCGGATCTTTCAATATTCACCTTCAATTTCTTAAAAATATTTGGACAAATGGTACCATGCCACTTCTGAAACTTTGCTCTGTTTTGTTGGATCCTCACAATGACCTTCTTTCTAATGATTTCCATTGCCGTTACTACAGGGTAGAACCGTGATCTCATGATGGCATTATTAAATGACTCACACATGTTGTTCTCAACTGAGTCACAGAAGGAGCCAATCTTAAAGTATGCTCGACACCAATGCTCTGGTGAAGTTTTCATCATGTCTCTCGCACCTTCTACTGTGTTTTGTGCAAGCTTAGCCCTGTTGTAATTGAATTGGCTTCTATCTGATGACTTTGCACATGCCCAGAACATTTTCTGAAACACCTTGTCTCTGTGTTCTTTTCTCCAATTAGCATAAATGTGTCTTGCACACATCCTATGCTCTGCATGGGGCACAAGCTCATTGACTGCCCTGATGAGACCCTACATAAGGGAAGATTTTGTATCATAAGAAAATAATCTCACATCCATAACGACAATAAGAGAGTAAGAGAATTAATTTTGTATCATATATACAATAACAAATATTTGAGTAAAATATATTTAGCTCACTTTCTGTTGATCAGAGATGAAAACCAATCCTTCACCATTGTCGTTTATCTGGAGATCTTTTTGAAGAAACT
Organism: Triticum dicoccoides; assembly: GCF_002162155.2. Classification (NCBI taxonomy): domain Eukaryota; kingdom Viridiplantae; phylum Streptophyta; class Magnoliopsida; order Poales; family Poaceae; genus Triticum; species Triticum dicoccoides. The sequence goes on from NC_041380.1 coordinate 408,399,932, forward strand.
CAACGAACCAATACCAGGAATCATAGCTCTCAACCTCTACTATAGCCCAAGCTATTGGATACATCTGGTTATTCGCATCTCTGCCAATTGCGCAAAGCAACTGCCCCTTAAATGCACCCTTCAAAAAACATCCATCTAGCCCCACCACTCTTCTACATCCCGCAAGAAATCCTTTCTTGCAACCATCTAAACACATGTACATTCTTTCAAACACATTGCTGTGAATAGTGCTATCGGGGTTGCTTCTAAGCAATTCAAGCTGATAATCATAAACCCGAGCATACTCACCATCTGATAGATCAATTATCTTCTCCATAACAAGTTTCTTTGCTCTTTTGCATTTGGAGATGGACACATCAGCCACTAGATCTTGAAGAACAGCTTGTTGAATGTGCTCTGCCTTCCATGATGGATTGTCCCTGATTTGCCTGAAATACTTCTTTGCAATGACACCGCATGTGACCAGCTTGTTGTCCTTTCTTGGAATGCATGTGTGCTCATTGTTATACCTCCATACTAGAAACCAATCAGACCTGCTGGTAATGGACCCATGAATACTCCAAGGACAGCCAGGCCAACTGCATTTTGCGCTTACTCTCTTCTTCTCGTCTTTTGGAAATAACAAGTGATGATATGTTTTCAGTCCATACTTGACCAATGCATTCTTGAACTCCCTACTGTCATGGAAGGCCATGCCAACAGAGAATAAAGGAATTTCAGAAGCGCTATCATAAACTTTGTGCTCTGTCTTCTTCCTCTTAGGCATGTCATCCCCATCACTTGCTTCATCATAAGATAAATCATCTGTACTGTCAAAATAGGGTGTCACATCACCATCACCATCATCAAGCTTGCAATCCTCTAGGACAAGGAAATCCTCTGGCACATCAACTGCTTTCTCATCCTCTTCTCTAAGCATTTTGTTCCTAACCTTGTTCTTGAGTTCCCTTGCATATTTTCTGAATTCAATTGCTTCTTCATCATCAGCAGAACTATTGTCTTCTTCTTCTAAATCAACCTCATAATCACTATCACTGCTTGTGGATTCATCTTCACCTCCTCTATTTCTTTTTCCTTCAGCCACCTTTGATTTTCCTGCTATGGAACTACTTCCCTTCACAATCTTCCTACAAACTGGCAACTTCTATGGTCGATGAAATATATGTGCTTCTTCAGTTACCTCATGCATATCCTCCGCATCTCCTCTACATTCCTCTGAATTTTGCTTCTCTTCTGGACATTGTTCCTCTTGTTGTTTTGCCTGTTGTCCCTCTCCCGGTTGTGCCTGCCGACCAGATAGGTAACCAAGTGGTTTCATATCTACGAAATAAATACAAAATATATAAGCCCTCTGCACATATATAAGTCCTGTTAAAATGAATTTAGGAGCACAATTATTTGCTTCTGAATACTTACAAATTTCTGAAACATACGTAACAGAGTTGATATGAGTTTAGTTTATTTCAAAATTTAAGATTCTCCCATCCTGCTCATGCTAAAGGTATTCGTGCAGCCTGAAATATACAAGGTATTCAGCAAAAAATGATTACTTCTAGAATACCTGCAGGCAGGCATCAACCTGGGTTATTGATTGTCAATTCTAGCAAGTGTCTAAAGGAAAACTGCTGATTGCAGAGCAGCTGTTTCAATTTGCACTGTAGCTCGCCGGCCAGCTGGTTGTTTAATTATGATCACACAAGTACCATGAAAATAATACTAAGATGTCAGTCCAGATTAGTCATGGAGCAACAATCAACAACTTGGAAAATGGCAGTTGCCTGGAGGGAGCCAAGTCGTATCTTCTGAATTTGAAAAAACTGCTTTAAAATCTTTAGAACCTAGACTGTTCAACTGCATAGAGATGATCACGGTATACGCACATTTACTAAACACACATTAGTCCAGTGCAACTGTGGTGCGTTAGTACTAATCACCTGACTCATCGAGGACTATCTAGATAGGCGTGTGACATCTGAATTCAGAAAGGATTGTTGCAGGCGCCAGTTTTCAGTGCGTGGTTTACACAGAGAAGGACGTGTGTGCTGGGCAGGGAGAAGCTGAGCGCCTCACCTGGAGTAGTCTTGCTTCTCTCCTCAAGCGGCGATCATCACGTCTTGCCTCTTGCGCCGCCGCCGTGACGCCGTCTCGTCGAAAGGAAAGAAGGGAACGAGGCCCAAACAAACAGGAGGAGCAGTTAAGTCCGAGAGCCACCCTACCAAGCCGACGTGGCAATAGTGGAGAGCCACGCAAGCAAAACCACCGGCGAATACCACCCGAATTGGCATTAGGGGGTGATTTGGCCAGTATTAGAGCTCTCGGGGGGTTAATTAACCGGTTTTAAAGGTGAGGGGGTGGATTAGTCGGTTTCT
>NC_041380.1:408402593-408491274 GCF_002162155.2 Triticum dicoccoides
GGACTTCTTTCCTACCTACTATTAGAGCTCTAAAGAGACTCTCCACATCCGCCTTGATGATGCCTGCTATTTTCCAAGATCGACCCTCGACCTTGATTTTGCGGAGTACCTCTTCCACCGATGGTGTTGCACCATCGAGCACGATCGCATTTCGATGCTTCCATGATTCCCACATCACAAGTAAGACGAGGGCACAGACATCTTTTCCGTCTTCATTGTTTTCACCCTTACTTGGGCACCATTCTATCAGCCTTGTATCTGCAGATGGTATCCACTCTTGTTTGTTCATCGCCGTGCATGTTCGGGTCCATATCTCTCTTGCAAAGACACATTGGGCGAAGATGTGATTTATGGTCTCCTCTACTAGGTCACAGAACGGGCAGGCTTCCTGGTGGTCTAGTCCACGCCGTGCTAATCTGTCAGAGGTCCAACATCTGTTACTGAAAGTGCTAGTTATCGACTAGAGGGGGGGTGAATAGGCGATTTTTATGGAAGTCTTCAAAACACGAGGGCTGTGAAGACAAAAAGTAGAAATGAACCTATTGATATGCAGCGGAAGGTAGACTACACTAGACAAGCCATAGTCAAGTAAGCAATGAAGTGAAAGCACGAAGACTATCAGCAGCTAGGTAGTATAGATCAAGATGGAAGATAGTATGAAGCCAAACAACAACATTCTTCACACAATGAAGTCAATCAGATCATGCAAGCAGGCAATGACTTCATGAAGACAAACTGTAAGTAAATAGAGGTAAAGGATAGAACCAGTTGCTTGGTGAGGACAAGGATTTGTTGAACCAGTTCCAGTTGTTGTGACAACAGTACGTCTGGTTAGGGAGGCTGAGATTCAACTCAGAAGACCGCGTCTTCACCTTATTCCCCTTGAGCTAAGGACACACAGTCCTCGCCCAATCACTCTGGTAAGTCTTCAAGGTAGACTTCCAAACCTTCACAGACTTCGTTCACCGGCAATCCACAATGACTCTTGGATGCTCAGAACGCGACGCCTAACCGACTGGAGGATTCACAGTCCTCAAGTGTAACAAGTCTTCAGATCACGCAGACAGAAAGACTTCACTGATGCCTAACACTCTTTGGCTCTGGGTGTTTAGGGCTTTGTCCTTGCATGGATTTCTCTCTCAAAAGCTTCGGAGGTGGGTTGCTCTCAAACGACAAAAGCCGTGCACTAACTCTAAGCAGCCACCAATTTATGGTGTAGGGGGTGGGCTATTTATAGCTAGGAGGCAACCCGACCTGATTTGTCCGAAATGACCTTGGGTCACTAAGGAACTGATACGTGTCCAACGGTCAGATTTCAAACACACGCGGCAGCTTGACTTGGGCTACAAGTAAAGTTGACTCATCCAGCTCTGGATAAGATTTGCTCTCATTGTCTTCACTCGAAGACATATGATTTGGTTGAGCATCACTTTAGTCACACTGACTTTGTTCACTTGGAGCCCACTTAACAGTATAGTGGTTCCTATGACTCAACAAAGAAGAAAATGAAACTACGAAACAACTATGTCTTCGCAGTCCATAGTCTTCATGAGATGTCTTCTCATGTCATAGTCTTCAATGTGATTCTCTTCACGGACCACCATTGTCTTCAATGTCTTCACACATTTTTAGGGGTCATCTCTGGTAGGTAAACTGAATCACTGAGGGACTACTACCTGTGTTATCCTGCAATTCTCACAAACATATTAGTCCCTCAATGAAGTTTGTCGTCAATACTCCAAAACCAACTAGGGGTGGCACTAGATGCACTTACAATCTCCCCCCTTTTGGTGATTGATGACAAACTGGTTGAAGTTTTCAATGGGGATAAAAGTATGTGAAAGTTTAGAGATTTAAGGCATTGTCTTCATAAGTAGAAAAAGGCTCCCCCTGAAGATGTGCATATAAGTAGTTTGCTCTTGAATGCAAATGCACATGGCAGGTTTTACTTGTGGAGATCCTCTTCATCCTATGAAGACAATTCATCATGCATATAAAGATATAATGAAGATAATGACATGCATAATGAAAAATAGATGTCTGCGGAATGACTTCATGCGGAATTTATCATCGCATCACAGAGTGGCAGACAAAGTAGCAGACAATCATCAAGTTTAAGTGTTACAACCCAAAGAACCAAATGTATCAAAAATGAGAGTTGTAACCACTTAGAAAAAATATAGCAACCACCCATATGGACCCGCTTGAAGATTATCAACTCATATGCTTCTCCTCCTTTTGTCAGTAAGGACCAAAAATGTTCGAAGACATAGAGCATCTACTCGTTCCCATCAGGAGTAGATGAAGGTGCAGGGTCGACGTTGGAGTTCGATGGTGCAGAGGGTCCTGGTGCAGTGTCGAGACGCAGTGAAGCCATGGATGGTGAAGTGGCATCGTCTTCTTCTTCGACGACTCTCGCAACAACAGTTGCACCCGAAGATGAATACTCAGAATCTTCAATGGGTGGAGTTCGACGCCAGCTTGCATTGCGAGGAGGAGTGGAGTCAAATTTGAAACCCTCAGTGAAGCCATCTTCGAGAAGATCTTCTTCAGGGCATAGAAGTGTGAGACTCTTTCAGGACCTCCTACAGGCTTCATGGGCAACAAATGAGTTCTTGGTGGCCAAGTTTATGATGTGATCGACGTCCACCAAGATGCTCCGCATCTGACGCTTTAGCCAGTCATGGTGCCTATCTTGTTTCTGATGCAAGGCCACAAGAAGCTCTCGGTCATTGAGCACACGAGATCGCTTCCGAGGCCTTTGAGCAATGGTGCTTTCAGTGGCTTCAGTAGTTGCACCATGCGGTGCACGTGTATTGCCAGCCAGAGGATAGACACGAGTTGCAGCAAGAACTCCTTCAATTGGTTGCGAGAAGCTTTGGCGATCAACATTATGAAGATAAATTGGCTCCTTGGCAGGCTCAGGGTAGATGGCTTCGACAGACATATCAACCTCAGGCAAGAAGATAAGATGGTTGCGCGCAGAGGGCTGATAGTTGACAGAAGAGTGAAGCTTGATTAAGAGCATCACCCATGGAGCATAAAACTTCAGGCCAAATAGATCAATTCCAGATGCAGCAAGTTGCCTGATGAAGAAATCTTGAGCATTGAAGCTGATGCCATTGAGAATATAGAACACCAATGTCTTCATCGTGCCTTCAAGCTTGGCCGCAGGAGAATGTCCTTTGACGGGCCATAGAGTTCACCTTACAAAGTGATAAATGGTTCGGGGCAGATACTCGAGGTCTTTGACAAAGAATTCCTTAGGATATTCAACATCTTGTGGTAGTGGCTTCATCATGCTGAGCATCTGACTCATGTTGGGCTCAGGCTTCTGAAATATGCTCTCCAATGCATTCATGTGTAGCTGACAACCAGGTTCATAGAACTCACCTGGAGTGGGCAGGGAAGTAAGCTCGATGATATCTTGAGCTTTGGCTTGATGGTGCACATCACCTGTCATCCATTCAAGGACCCAAGTCTTCGGATCCCTGTTGTAGCCACGAATGTGAAGAGTAGCATAGAACTGCAGAAGAAGCTCTTCGTTCCAATGCTCTTGTCAGTGAGAGCTTCTTCCAAGCAGGGTAGTCCAGCAATGGCTTCACAATCCAGACGCATGTGAGGAAAGATCCACCCTTGATTGTATAAGATACATGAGTAATAACTGCGCTGCTGAAAGCTCCAGAAGCGATCAGATGAGATCTTTGGCTTCAAGTACGGGGTCTTGGCACTGTCAAAGAATGTGTTGTGTGCCCTGAAGCTGTTCACACTGAACGATCCTGGCGATGTTGCAGCACTGGGAAACCTTGGCAGTCTGGGCTTTGGCTTCTGGACCTGAGGCCTGTGCTCCACATGGTATTCATATTATGGTCCGGGAGCAGTGGGAGGAATCAGAACAGGCCATCTGACAGTGACAAGTTGGCCGCGATCAAATGCCTGCTCAATAGTGTGAGGCCTTGGGGGTGGAACAACAGCTTCGGCATTGACTGTGGCTTCAGGTTGCACACTAGCTTCAGGTGCAACATTAGCTTCAGGCGCCACAATATTTTTAGCCATGACAACGTCATTGGCTTCAGCAGTGTTGTTTGTGGCCGCCTCAATGTTTTCAACCTCCTCTTCAATAACAGGAGGGTCGGGCACTGGCACATTCTCCCCGAGAACAACTTCTTGAGTGACTGGGGGTGTGGCAACTCTTTCTTCTCTTCTTTCTTCTTCAGCTGATGCAACCGGAATGTCTTCAACAACTTTGGCTTCAGACTCAGAGACATTCACGGTAGGAGTGGCATCAGGAAACACTTCGTGTGCTACTAAGCTTTGTTGCACTTCTCCCTCTGGAATACTTGACATGCAACCTGTGGCCTAGGGCCTTTGCGAAGCCTGCGGAGTGCGAGCGACGCCTGTGGTGATGGAGTGGTCTGGACCATGTAGTCATCGTCAAGCACCGGAGTGGTGACTTGAGGTGGTGGAGTAATGGGTGTGTCTTCATTACTTGGGGTCTGTTGTTGAGGGCGATCAGCCCACGAAGCATCCTAAGCAATTGGCATCATGGGACGATCAATGCTGATGAGTTCGCTGTTCATGAGAACAGGCGATGATACCAGTTGATGCTCGATCTGAGGAAGGACTTCATCATCTTCTACATTGTCTTCACGACCAATGTCTTCAGCTGTGATGGGGTCAACAGCTGGTACTTCTTCATCTTCAGGAGCCTCTATGGTAGCAGGCTCGTGAACTACAAGTTGACACTCTTGGTTGGAGAAGGCAGGACGTGCAATTGAGATGGGCTCAACAACAAGTGGCTCTGTGGCATCAGCACGCTCTTTCCGTAAAGACTTTGTCTTTGGCTTCTTTGTTGATGGAGCACCATCAGAGCCATTTTTGTGCTTGCGCTTCTTGGCATCGGCTTCAGCTGCCCTTGTCTTCTTTAGTTCTGAAGCTGCTGAGGGGACCTTAGGCCTCAAGCCTGTCATGCTGGCAGGGGAGACAATGCTAGGTGCTTCCTTCCTTGGTGCTTCAGTGCATGCCGTAGTAGACTTCTTCTATTTGGCAGCCATTCTGGGGTCGATACCAGGACGCCCCAGAGCCTTGCGCTTCTCAGCCTCATTGTGTGCTTGAACACATTTCTCGGCAAAGTATTTCATCCGCTCTTTTGAACCTTTAGCTTCCTCGCGTTTCTTGTGGAACTGCTCCTTGAGCTCATTCATCATCACCTTGAAGCTTTGAACTTCTGCCACACTGAGCTTTTCCATGTTCTTCTTGAACTGTGCCTTTTCATAATCAATTTTTTTCTTCAGCTCGACGATTTTCTGAGCCACGGCCAGTTCGTTTGCAATGGCTCCATGAAACATGATGCTTATGCTGATTGGCAGCTGAAGATCATCAATGCTGAGGCTTTGATCATTGAACCATTCATCAATGAAATTGTTTAAAATGTCAACGTCAAAGAGAGGCAGATCGTTGAAGATCTCCACCTCTTGCTTTCTCTTGATCAGCTGCTCAAGGGTCATCGCTGGACAGATCAATGGTTTCATCTTCGTTCCGTAGAACGGCAGCAGGTGTAAGTTCATGCCCAGAAATCTTCATGGGCCTTTTCTTCTTGGGCTTCTCCGTCTTCTTGGAGACACGAGAAAGATATTTAGATTGCACACTGGGTTCAGGAGGTGCAGTGGCCAATGGCTTTGCACGTGAAGCTTTTGGTGCGGCAGAGGGCTTCGAAGCCTTTGACTTCTTTGGCTTCTGCTTTGGTGGTTTTCGGTGTCAAAACCGGCGGATCTCGGGTAGGGGGTCCCGAACTATGCATCTAGGATCGATGGTAACAGGAGGCAGGGGACACGATGTTTTACCCAGGTTCAGGACCTCTTGATGGAGGTAATACCCTACGTCCTGCTTGATTTATTCTTGATGATATGAGTATTACAAGAGTTGATCTACCACGAGATCGGAGAGCCTAAACCCTAGAAGCTAGCCTATGGTATGATTGTATGTTTATATGATCTATCGACTAGCCTGGCCTCGGTTTATATAATGCACCAGAGGCCTAGGATAACAAGAGTACTAGCCGAATACGCCGGTGGGGAGGAGTCCTTGTCTTGATCACCAAGTCTTGTGGAATCTTCCATGTATGCGGCAGTTGTCCGAACTGGCCCATGAGTATACGACCATGGGGGTCCTCGGCCCAATCTAACAGATCGGGAGACGACGTGGTGAGTACCCCCTAGTCCTGGACACCATCAGTAGCCCCCTGAACCGGTCTTCAAGTTAGGAATGCTCCTCGATTCTTCCGAACTATTCTTCATCTTCGGTTGTCGGTCTTGAAAACTGGTTCAACAAATCTTCTCATCTTCGATCTTGAGGATCGCCGAAATGCATTCGACGAGTTTACACGTCGGGTATCCGAGGAGCCCCTTTAAGTTTCCGGCCTTTATCAATGCCTTGTTATTTTTATGCCACACCTCGGGTTTGAAGTTGTTCCCGGGAGGCAGTGTCCTCTTGCGTCCGAACTCTAACGCCGAACTTCATTCGAGGTATCTTTTGCAGCCGAGCACCAATGTAGGACTGCTTCCGAGCTCCAACGCCGAAATGTGTCCGAACTCCAACGCCGGACTATGTCCAAGCTCCAATGCCGGACGATATCCAAGATGTCATAGATCATCTTGGTCCAAAAAAAAGTTGAAGGAGTTTAGCCGAGCTTAATGCCGGAAATGCCCTCTATGGAGCTAGCCGTTAGCGCCCGAGCTTTATGCCGGACTGCTTCCAAGGTGGTGCACCACCCCGACTGTGGGCCGATTTTTTGTCAACATATTTTATTGGTGCAATTTATTCTTTGCCGAGATATATAGCCAGTAGCCCTCAAGGTGTGTATCGGTCTAAAACCCGAGATGCACCTGAAGGATGACGTAAGACCGCTGATCCCAACAGCCGCTGAGACTCAGGTTGATTTGCAAAATGGGCCTAAGGATCAAGTCCTAGCTTGGCAGAATACTTCGGGACACTAAAAGCGGCATGCTTAGTCCTCGAGACTCAGGTTGGGTGCGGCCGACCAACCTGAGGATCAAAATCTCCTCGGAAACTATATTGCACATAAAATTTTCTGCATTGGACAGACAATGCAGTAAATTAGGGGATCGATGTGCCCCTTTAATATTTAAATAATATGCCCGAAGCCCAGTAGCCCCCGAGCCTTAATGCGGGCACGAGTGGCCGAATTAAGGATCGATATCCATAGTAAAATCACAAATTATGTGTAATGACTCTATGTATCCAAGTACTCTACATCATTAATGCTCGGATCCGCATTGTACAAAACTTTGTTGACTGACCATCGGCTTCCACCTCCTCGGCTAGTAGCCGTGGAGTGTTTGTCCTACTTTATAAAGCCTTTATGAGGGCAAAGATTTATGACAAACAAGACAATCTGGCCATAGGGTTTTATAAACAAAGGTACGCAGAGAGATATGTTATATTACTGTTTAACATAAGAAATGTCTTCCAAAGAAAATAGTCCCACTATCGGTTCCTTTCTTTGGGTTGTCATGCTAAGCATGATCATGAAACCTGAAGGAAATATGCCCTAGAGACAATTATAAAGTTATTATTTATTTCCTTATATCATGATAAATGTTTATTATTCATGCTAGAATTGTATTAACCGGAAACATAATACATGTGTGAATACATAGACAAACGGAGTGTCACTAGTATGCCTCTACTTGACTAGCTCGTTGATCAAAGATGGTTATGTTTCCTAACCATAGACATGAGTTGTCATTTGATTAACGGGATCACATCATTAGGAGAATGATGTGATTGACTTGACCCATTCCGTTAGCATAGCACTTGATCGTTTAGTTTATTGCTATTGCTTTCTTCATGACTTATACATGTTCCTATGACTATGAGATTATGCAACTCCCGTTTACCGGAGGAACACTTTGTGTGCTACCAAACATCACAACATAACTGGGTGATTATAAAGGTGCTCTACAGGTGTCTCCGAAGGTACTTGTTGGGTTGGCCTATTTCAAGATTAGGATTTGTCACTCCGATTGTTGGAGAGGTATCTCTGAGCCCTCTCGGTAATGCACATCACTTAAGCCTTGCAAGCATTGCAACTAATGAGTTAGTTGCGGGATGATGTATTACGGAACGAGTAAAGAGACTTGTCGGTAACGAGATTGAACTAGGTATTGAGATACCGACGATAGGATCTCGGGCAAGTAACATACCGATGACAAAGGGAACAACGTATGTTGTTATGCGGTCTGACCGATAAAGATCTTCGTAGAATATGTGGGAGACAATATGAGCATCCAGGTTCGGCTATTGGTTATTGACCGGAGTGGTGTCTTGGTCATGTCTACATTGTTCTCGAACCCATAGGGTCCGCACGCTTAAGGTTTCGATGACAGTTATATTATGAGTTTATGAGTTTTGATGTACCGAAGGAGTTCGGAGTCCCGAATGAGATCGGGGACATGAAGAGGAGTTTCGAAATGGTCGAGACGTAAAGATTGATATAGTGGACGACTATATTTGGACATCGGAAAGGTTCCGAGTGATTCGGGTATTTTTCGGAGTACCGGAGAGTTACGGGAATTCGCCGGGAGTATATGGGCCTTATTGGGCCATACGGGAATAGAGGAGAGAGGCCAAAAGGAAGGAGGCGCGCGCCCCCTCTGGTCCGAATTGGACAAGGGGTGCAGCCCACTTTTCCTTGTTCCTCTCCTCCTCTTTCCTTCTCTCCTACTCCAACAAGGGAAGGAGGAGTCCTACTCCTGGTGGGAGTAGGACTCCCCCCTTGGCGCGCCCTCCTCCTAGGCCGGCCGCCTCCCCCCTTGCTCCTTTATATACGGGGGCAGGGGGGCACCCCAGAGACATAACAATTGATCATTGATCTCTTAGCCGTGTGCGGTGTCCCCCTCCACCATAATCCTCGATAATATTGTAGCAGTGCTTAGGCGAAGCCCTGCGACGGTAGAACATCAAGATCGTCACCACGCCGTCGTGCTGACGGAACTCTTCCCTGACATTCTGCTGGATCGGAGTCCGGGGATCATCATCGAGCTGAACGTGTGCTAGAACTCGGAGGTGCCGTAGTTTCGGTGCTTGATCGGTCGGGCCGTGAAGACGTACGACTACATCAACCGTGTTTTCATAACGCTTTCGTTGCCGGTCTACGAGGGTACGTAGACAACACTCTCCCCTCTCGTTGCTATGCATCACCATGATCTTGCGTGTGCGTAGGAATTTTTTTGAAATTGCTACGTTCCCCAACAGTGGCATCCGAGCCTAGGTTTTATGCGTTGATGTTGTGCACGAGCAGAACACAAGTGAGTTGTGGGCGATATAAGTCATACTGCTTACCAGCATGCCATACTTTGGTTCGGCGGTATTGTTGGATGAAGCAGCCCGGACTGACATTACGCGTACGCTTACGCGAGACTGGTTCTACCGACGTGCTTTGCACACAGGTGGCTGGCAGGTGTCAGTTTCTCCAACTTTAGTTGAACCAAGTGTGGCTATGCCCGGTCCTTGCGAAGGTTAAAACAGCACCAACTTGACAAACTATCGTTGTGGTTTTGATGCGTAGGTAAGAACGGTTCTTGCTAAGCCCGTAGCAGCCACGTAAAACTTGCAACAACAAAGAAGAGGACATCTAACTTGTTTTTGCAGGGCATGTTGTGATGTGATATGGTCAAGACGTGATGATATATAAGTTGTTGTATGAGATGATCATGTTTTGTAACAGAGTTATCGGCAACTGGCAGGAGCCATATGGTTGTCACTTTATTGTATGCAATGCAATTGCGCTGTAATGCTTTACTTTGTCACTAAGCGGTAGCGATAGTCGTGGAAGCATAAGATTGGCGAGACGACAACGATGCTACGATGGTGATCAAGGTGTCATGCCGGTGACGATGGTGATCATGACGGTGCTTCAGAGATGGAGATCACAAGCACAAGATGATGATGGCCATATCATATCACTTATATTGATTGCATGTGATGTTTATCTTTTATGCATCTTATCTTGCTTTGATTGACGGTAGCATTATAAGATGATCTCTCACTAAATTTCAAGATAAAAGTGTTCTCCCTGAGTATGCACCGTTGCCAAAGTTCGTCGTGCCCAGACACCACATGATGATCGGGTGTGATAAGCTCTACGTCCATCTACAACGGGTTAAACTTGACGAGCCTAGCATATGCAAATATGGCCTCAGAACACTGAGACCGAAAGGTCGAGCGTGAATCATATAGTAGATATGATCAACATATTGATGTTCACCATTCAAAGCTACTCCATTTCACGTGATGATCGGTTATGGTTTAGTTGATTTGGATCACATGATCACTTAGAAGATTAGAGGGATGTCTTTTCTAAGTGGGAGTTCTTAAGTAATATGATTAATTGAACTTAAATTTATCATGGACTTAGTCCTGGTAGTATTAGCATATCTATGTTGTAGATCAATAGCTCGCGTTGTTGCTTCCCTATGTTTATTTTGATATGTTCCTAGAGAAAAACTAAAGTTGAAAGATGTTAGTAGCAATGATGCGGATTGGATCCGTGATCTGAGGTTTATCCTCATTGCTGCACAGAAGAATTATGTCCTTGATGCACCGCTAGGTGACAGACCTATTGCAGGAGCAGATGCAGACGTTATTAACGTTTAGCTAGCTCAGTATGATGACTACTTGATAGTTTAGTGCACCATGCTTAACGGCTTAGAATCGGGACTTCAAAGACGTTTTGAACATCATGGACCATATGAGATATTCCAGGAGTTGAAGTTAATATTTCAAGAAAATACCCGAGTTGAGAGATATGAAATCTCCAACAAGTTCTATAGCTAAAAGATGGAGGAGAATAGCTCAAGCAGTGAGCATGTGCTCAGATTGTCTGGGTACTACAATCGCTTGAATCAAGTGGGATTTAATCTTCCAGATAAGATAGTGATTGACAGAATTCTCTAGTCACCATCACCAAGTTAGTTGAACTTCGTGATGAACTATAATATGCAAGGAATAACGAAAACGATTCCCAAGCTCTTCGTGATGCTGAAATCGACAAAGGTATAAATCAAGAAAACCATCAAGTGTTGATAGTTAACAAGACCACTAGTTTCAAGAAAAAGGGCAAAGGGAAGAAGGGGAACTTCAAGAAGAACGACAAGCGAGTTTCTGCTCAAGTGAAGAAGCCCAAGTCTGGACCTAAGCCTGAGACTGAGTGCTTCTACTGCAAAGGAACTGGTCACTGGAAACGGAACTGCCCCAAGTATTTGGCGGATAATAAGGATGGCAAAGTGAATAAAGGTATATTTTATATACATGTTATTGATGTATACTTTACTAGTGTTTATAGCAACCCCTAAGTATTTGATACTAGTTCCGTTGCTATGATTAGTAACTCAAAACGGGAGTTGCAGAATAAACAGAGACTAGTTAAGGGTGAAGTCATGATGTGTGTTGGAAGTGGTTCCAAGATTGATATGATCATCATCGCAGACTCCCTATACTTTCGGGATTAGTGTTGAACCTAAATAAGTGTTATTTGGTGTTTGCGTTGAGCATGAATATGATTTGATCATGTTTATTGCAATATGATTATTCATTTAAGTTAGAGAATAATTGTTGTTCTGTTTACATGAATAAAACCTTCTATGGTCATACACACCAACGAAAATGATTTGTTGGATCTCGATCGTAGTGATACACATATTCATAATATTGAAGCCAAAAAAATGCAAAGTTAATAATGATAGTGCAACTTGTTTGTGGCACTGCCGTTTAGGTCATATTGGTGTAAATCGCATGAAGAAACTCCATGCTGATGGGATTTTGGAATCACTTGATGCTTGCGAACCATGCCTTATGGGCAAGACGACTAAAACTCTGTTCTCTGGAACAATGGAGCAAGCAACTGGCTTATTGGTAATAATACATACTGATGTATGCATTCCGATGAGTGTTAAGGCTCGCGGCGGGTATCATTATTTTTTGACCTTCACAGATGATTTGAGCAGATATGGGTATATCTACTTGATGAAACATAAATCTAAAACATTTGAACAGTTCAAAGAATTTCAGAGTGAAGTGGAAAATCATCGTGACAAGAAAATAAGGTTTCTATGATCTGATCGCGGAGACGAATATTTGAGTTACGAGTTTGGTCTTGAATTAAAACAATGTGGAATAGTTTCACAAATTCGTGCCACCTGGAACACCACAGCATAATGGTGTGTCCGAACGTCATAACCGTACTTTATTAGATATGGTGCGATCTATGATGTCTCTTACCAATCTACCACTATCATTTTGGGGTTATGCATTAGAGACAGCTGCATTCACGTTAAATAGGGCACCATCTAAATCCGTTGAGACGACACCGTATGAACTATGGTTTGGCAAGAAACCTAAGCTGTCATTTCTTAAAGTTTGAGGTTGCAATGCTTATGTGAAAAAGTTTCAACCTGATAAGCTCAAACCCAAACCGGAGAAGTGCGTCTTCATAGGATACCCAAAGGAGACAATTTGGTACACCTTCTATCACAGATCCGAAGGCAAGACATTCGTTGCTAAGAATGGATCCTTTCTAGAGAAGGAGTTTCTCTCGAAAGAAGTGAGTGGGAGGAAAGTAGAACTTGATGAGGTAACTGTACCTACTCCCTTATTGGAAAGTAGTTCATCACAGAAATCTGTTCCTGTGACTACTACACCAATTAGTGAGGAAGCTAATGATGATGATCATGTAACTTCAGATCAAGTTACTACCGAACCTCGTAGGTAAACCAGAGTGAGATCCGCACCAGAGTGGTACGATAATCCTGTTCTGGAGGTCATGTTACTTGACTATGACGAACCTACGAACTATGAGGAAGTGATGGTGAGCCCAGATTCCGCAAAATGGCTTGAGGCCATGAAATCTGAGATGAGATCCATGTATGAGAACAAAGTATGGACTTTGATTGACTTGCCCAATGATCGTCGAGCCATTGAGATTAAATGGATCTTCAAGAGGAAGATGGACGCTGATAGTAGTGTTACTATCTACAAATCTAGAATTGTCGCAAAAGGTTTTCGACAAGTTCAAGGTGTTGACTACGATGAGAGTTTCTCACTCGTATCTATGCTTAAGTCTGTCCGAATCATGTTAGCAATTGCCGCATTTTATGAAATCTGGCAAATGGATAAACAAAACTGCATTCCTTAATGGATTTATTAAAGAAGAGTTGTATATGATGCAACTAGAAGGTTTTGTCAATCCTAAAGGTACTAACAAAATATGCAAGCTCCAGCGATCCATCTATGGACTGGTGCAAGCATCTCGGAATTGGAATATGCGCTTTGATAAGTTGATCAAAGCATATAGTTTTATACAGACTTGCGGTGAAGTCTGTATTTACAAGAAAGTGAGTGGGAGCACTACAACATTTCTGATAAGTATATGTGAATGACATATTGTTGATCGGAGATAATGTAGAATTATTTTGTGAAGCATAAAGGAATGTTTGAAAGGAGTTTTTCAAAGAAAGACCTCGGTGAAGCTGCTTACATATTGAGCATCAAGATCTATAGAGATAAATCAAGACGCTTGATAAGCTTTTCAATGAGTACATACCTTGACAAGATTTTGAAGTAGTTCAAAATGGAACAGTCAAAGAAAGAGTTCTTGCCTGTGTTACAAGGTGTGAAACTGAGTAAGACTCAAAACCTGACCACGGTAGAAGATAGAGAGAGAATGAAAGTCATTCCCTATGCCTTAGCCATAGGTTCTATAAAGTATGCCATGCTGTGTACCAGACCTATTGTATACCCTGCCCTGTGTTTGGCAAGGGAGTACAATAGTGATCTAGGAGTAGATCACTGGACATTGGTCAAAATTATCCTTAGTGGAATAAGGATATGTTTCTCGATTATGGAGGTGACAAAAGGTTCGTCGTAAAGGGTTACGTCGATGCAAGTTTTGACACTGATCCAGATGACTCAAATTCTCAATCTGGACACATATTGAAAGTGGGAGCAATTAGCTAAAGTAGCTCCGTGCAGAACATTGTTGACATAGAAATTTGCAAAATACTTACGGATCTGAATGTGGCAGACCCGTTGACTAAACTTCTCTCACAAGCAAAACATGATCACACCTTAGTACTATTTGGGTGTTAATCACATAGCAATGTGAACTAGATTATTGACTCTAGTAAACCCTTTGGGTGTTGGTCGCATGTCGATGTGAACTATGGGTGTTAATCACATGGTGATGTGAACTATTGGTATTAAATCACATGGTGATGTGAACTAGATTATTGACTCTAGTGCAAGTGGGAGACTGAAGGAAATATGCCCTAGAGGCAATTATAAAGTTATTATTTATTTCCTTATATCATGATAAATGTTTATTATTCATGCTAGAATTGTATTAACCGGAAACATAATACATGTGTGAATACATAGACAAATAGAGTGTCACTAGTATGCCTCTACTTGACTAGCTCGTTGATCAAAGATGGTTATGTTTCCTAACCATAGACATGAGTTGTCATTTGATTAACGGGATCACATCATTAGGAGAATGATGTGATTGACTTGACCCATTCCGTTAGCATAACACTTGATCATTTAGTTTATTGCTATTGCTTTCTTCATGACTTATACATGTTCCTATGACTATGAGATTATGCAACTCCCGTTTACCGGAGGAACACTTTGTGTGCTACCAAACATCACATCGTAACTGGATGATTATAAAGGTGCTCTACAAGTGTCTCCGAAGGTACTTGTTGGGTTGGCGTATTTCAAGATTAGGATTTGTCACTTCGATTGTTGGAGAGGTATCTCTGGGCCCTCTCGGTAATGCACATCACTTAAGACTTGCAAGCATTGCAACTAATGAGTTAGTTGCGGGATGATGTATTACGGAACGAGTAAAGAGACTTGCCGGTAACGAGATTGAAGTAGGTATTGAGATACCGACGACCGAATCTCGGGCAAGTAACATACCGATGACAAAGGGAACAACGTATGTTGTTATGCGGTCTGACCGATAAAGATCTTCGTAGAATATGTGGGAGCCAATATGAGCATCCAGGTTCGGCTATTGGTTATTGACCGGAGAGGTGTCTTGTTCATGTCTACATTGTTCTCGAACCCATAGGGTCCGCACGCTTAAGGTTTCGATGACAGTTATATTATGAGTTTATGAGTTTTGATGTACCGAAGGAGTTCGAAGTCCCGAATGAGATCGGGGACATGAAGAGGAGTCTCGAAATGGTCGATATGTAAAGATTGATATATTGGACGACTATATTCGGACATCGGAAAGGTTCCGAGTGATTCGGGTATTTTTCGGAGTACCGGAGAGTTACGGGAATTCGCCGGGGAGTATATGGGCCTTATTGGGCCATACGGGAATAGAGGAGAGAGGCCAAAAGGAAGGAGGCGCGCGCCCCCCCTCTGGTCCGAATTGGACAAGGGGTGCAGCCCACTTTTCCTTGTTCCTCTCCCCCTCTTTCCATCTCTCCTACTCCAACAAGGGAAGGAGGAGTCCTACTCCCGGTGGGAGTAGGACTCCCCCCTTGGCGCGCCCTCCTCCTAGGCCGGCCGCCTCCCCCTTGCTGCTTTATATACGGGGGCAGGGGGGCACCCCAGAGACATAACAATTGATCATTGATCTCTTAGCCGTGTGCGGTGCCCCCCTCCACCATAATCCTCGATAATATTGTAGCAGTGCTTAGGCGAAGCCCTGCGACGGTAGAACATCAAGATCGTCACCACGCCATCGTGTTGACGGAACTCTTCCCTGACATTCTGCTGGATCGGAGTTCAGGGATCATCATTGAGCTGAACATGTGCTAGAACTCGGAGGTGTCGTAGTTTCGATGCTTGATCGGTTGGGCCGTGAAGACGTACGACTACATCAACCGCGTTGTCATAACGCTTCCGTTGCCGGTCTACGAGGGTACGTAGACAACACTCTCCCCTCTCGTTGCTATGCATCACCATGATCTTGCGTGTGCGTAGGATTTTTTTTGAAATTGCCACGTTCCCCAATAGTGGCATCCGAGCCTAGGTTTTATGCGTTGATGTTGTGCACGAGTAGAACACAAGTCAGTTGTGGGCGATATAAGTCATACTGCGGTCTGAGCTTGATGCGGGACAAGGTTCCATCCCCCAAGCCGGTCCCGAGGTGGCGGAGCAAAGGGCTCGGCACTCCAAAGTGGTGACATAGCACGGTCAATGCAGGCCAGCAGAGTGATGCCGAAGTCCCCGGCATGGGTAATGAAGTGTTGACGAAGCCCCCCGTCCAGCCAAGGTGACGTGGTATGTCAGTATGCCGAGTTGACGATACTGCCCAACCCGGATCATTTTCCTCTGCACAAAAAATAGTGAAAATCGAAGATAATAGTAATGATAATAAAAAATGTTGCATAATAAATAATTTATGCAAAGTGAGTAATAAAAGAAATATGGCCTGACGCCAAAGTCAATGTCGATGGAGGGCGTCGGCGTGATGCGGTAAGGCATGGCAAAGCCTGATTTCACAGGTCGGTCCGAGTTCCGGATGCGGCGTTTCCCCAGACCATGTACGGAAACTGACCGAAGCACCGTGCGACCGTCGTTAATGCGGCCATCATTTGATAGACCTGCGTACATATGATGAACAAAGTAGAGTAATAATTCCTTGGGAAAAATGAACCCGAACAAGCAAAAAATACTAGGATTAATAGCATCTGGTTTATTTGTTGTAGCAATCCGAAGAAAGGTGATTCCGAAAATTGGGACTCGATCCGCACACCCATTGCCTGATGGGCGATAAAGCGACGGTATGGCGATGCTGGCAAAGGTTGGCTCGCCGAGGCAAAGCCCTCGGTCCAGCTAAAGTGATGGAGCTGGTCGGCTAGTGATGCCGAAGTCTCCGGAGTAGGTTGATGAAGAGATGGCGAAGCCCCCGGTCCAGCCGAGATGTCGAAGCCTCGATGTCAGCCGATGAGTCGAAGTAGGTCGGCGTGATGGACACCAGCTTGAAGAAGCAATGGTGCGGCCCTGCCGATGCAGGTCGTGACGTGGTCGATGCCGGCTTGATGAAGTGACCATGCGGCGATGCCGGTATGCCCGCTCCGTGTAATCCATGGGGCGGCGATGTTGGTGATGATTTATCCTTCACGATACCGGACTTTTGTTCGGCTTGCCGAGATGATGATCCAAAAAAGTTGGGCTCGGCTCAACAAAGTGACGACGTGTCTAGCGCAGGTCGGCAGCCTTGAAGCAATATTGCCGGACTGGTTTGACATCAGCATAATGATGAAGATGACCTCAGGGGAGGCTTAAAAATTTACGAGCACATGTTTAAAAACAACGCACAATACCCTAGAAGAGAATTCCTCTAAAAAGGTTGTCCAATATCACATTCATAAAGAAACATGAATTCGGGTCGGATCCGTATTCGCGTAGAAAACAGATCCGAAAATTGGTCCACTCATCGGAAGGTTCCCGGAGTTTGAACCGTCGGATCAAGCTGAAATTTGGAGGGGTGGTAGATATGGGAATTCCACAGTAGATGAACGGTTGGATCTTCCAAAGGACCTCCGAGCTGGGCTCTGGAGACCACGCCCTAAACTCGTCCAGATTCCCGTCCAGATTTGACAGGGCTCTGGTATCTCGTAGATTGTCGGAGATTCCTCCATCGGAACTTGACGAAATTTTGCATGGCTGTTGTAGACGTAATTCTACACTATTCCACTGAAGCAATCGTCAAACCGACGCTCGAGGAGGTGGCGACAGCGAATACAAGTTCGCTGTCCATAAAAACAGCACGGCCGCCCGAGGGCAATGTTGACGTTGAGCCCTCGAGCTCCATGGATGACTCCTTTATGATCATGATAGAGGTTGGAGTTGATGTTGAAGAAGGCCCCCGTACGAACATGATGGTCGGAGATGGAGCACGGTCCTCGGTCAAGCCAATGTGACCAGTCGAGCCGGCGACGAAGATGCCGGCGTCGCAGTTGACCTACGGGTGAGCCATTGATCCTTTTGCCGATCACACAGCGAAACTCTCAATGAAAGCACCAATGTTGGTGTCAAAACCGGCGGATCTCGGGTAGGGGGTCCCGAACTATGCATCTAGGATCGATGGTAACAGGAGGCAGGGGACACGATGTTTTACCCAGGTTCGGGCCCTCTTGATGGAGGCAATACTCTACGTCCTGCTTGATTTATTCTTGATGATATGAGGATTACAAGAGTTGATCTACCATGAGATCGGAGAGGCTAAACCCTAGAAGCTAGCCTGGCCTTGGTTTATATAATGCTCCAGAGGCCTAGGATAACAAGAGTCCTAGCCGAATACGCTGGTGGGGAGGAGTCATTGTCTTGACCACCAAGTCTTGTGGAATCTTCCATGTATGCGGCAGTTGTCCGAACTGGCCCATGAGTATATGGCCATGGGGGTCCTTGGCCCAATCTAACAGATCGGGAGACGACGTGGTGAGTACCCCCTAGTCCAGGACACCGTCAGTTGTGCTGGCGCATCTTCAGAATCTGCATCGTCAGCTGAGTGGTCCACCGTAGCTCCCTGTACTGTTATGTAAGTGATGAGGCCTTCGAGGTTGTAGAAGGGGTCGATTTCATTGGGATTGGCATCACATGTGCCATCAGCCCTTGGATCAGACGGACCAGGGTTGAAATTGAGTCCCAGGTCCTTCTTGTTCTTTGAAGTAGACTCCTTTGCAAATTGGAAATTGCGCTTGAAGAGATTGTCTTCATAACGCCATAGCAGAGATGAGGGTCGGCATTGTCTGGCTGCGGTCCATGGACCATGCAAGGATAGAAGCCTCGAGCTATGGCTTTAGACTTAGACTTGGGCTAAAGACCTCTGTATACAATATCTCCCCAGGGGCCCTTGATGGCATTCTTTTCAACATATTTGGCAGTTACAAATCTGTATTTGTACCATTCCTCTACCCAATATCTTCGAATCCATTGGATTCTGTTCTTGCATTCTTTGTAGGTTTCCTCAGGATTTGTCTTGTACATTTCAAAGAGATCTGGTGGTAGGTCCTTGGCTGTATTCCCACAACGTTGTCTGCCGCCCTTCCTAGCTGATTTCTCAATGGCCATTGTATTCAAGCTGAAAGGCTTCAAGACTGTGAATGGCTTCCGTCTGCTGGTCAAACAGGAACTGGCTTCAGGAGAATTGATGTTTCACTGTAAGAATTCAGCAAACGAATGCAGACTATGAGCATTAGAGGTGTGAGGGAAGGGGAAGAGGTCATATGCATTCTTAAAAGATTTTTAAGATAAATCAGTTTGAAGACATTGACCTCATAGTGTGAAGACATTCACTTATTTGATGAGAGTTGGTTTCAGATTTGTACGAATCCAAGAATAAGTACAAGTGAGGAATCTAACTAGTTGTGAAGCATAAGTGAATATACTTGGCATGATATGACATGCAGAACAAGATAGATCCAGATTTGCAAGTTTAGAAACCACTTCTGGTTGAAGTGGATGGATCTGATGGATCAAAAAGGCAGTAAAAGTAAGATTTAATTACCACACGAGGAACTGCTAGACAAAGTTGAGAGGGAGGCCGAGCAGTTCAATCTCCCGCTCCCTAACTTAGCGGCGGAAGACACCTACGGCGGCGGCGGAGAGGACGAGGTCCGCAGCCGGCGTGAGGACGACGTCGAAGAAGTCGCGACAGCTAAGAACTTCGTCTCAGGCGTCGTCGCGAGCTAGCGGAGGCGCTAGGGTTTGTGCGAGGTGGCGAGGTGAAAGAAGAGATAATGACCGCGGTGAGTTGAGTATTTATAAGGAAAGGGACAGCACAACGTAATTATGCAGGTGCCCCTGGCGGGTCACATCTGAGGGACACATGGCATGCATGCAACACATTGGAAGTTGTTCCATGTTCCCATGCACGCCTGGATTGTCGGGTGGTCATTCTGGCTTCTCCGAGTTTCAGGCAATAAGGATATAACATTAAAACATATTCAATTTTGTCTATGTGTCTTCCGCTGACAAGGACTCAGAGAAGACAATCGATAGTTTCAATAGAATGCATATGATTTGGATAGATATAATCTGAGGTAGAAGCATAGAGGGGGTTAGGGTCCGATCACATTCACTTAGATCAAAAGATTCAAACATGAAGTCATAGCTATAAGTGAATGTTGTAGAGGACAGAACACCAATATATGTATATATTAGTATGATACCAAATCAACATTGTGAAGATAAACATGAAGTCGAATCAATGTTGAAGACAAAACCAAATGCGAATATTATGCAAATCTGACGCCAATTGAAAACACTTCAAGCAAGACTTTGGTGGTGGCGTTACCCACTATATAGGAAGTATTAGACCCAGGCACGGCGCACAATTACCATGGCGCTCCAAAGTCAAATTTCACGTTAATGTTTTCACACTTAGAGTGTATGTCTTCATTTATTGAAGATATACTTTACTTCATGTGTTGCACATCTAAGTCACCAACTTGCATAAGCGTTAGGATGTGTGTCCAATCACAGGACATTTGAGGATTCTAAGATATTTAGCTCACACCGCAACTTGCAAAACCTTTTCTCATCCAATGGCTTTGTGAAGATATCTGCCAATTGCTCTTCACTGTTGACGTGAATGATATCAATATCTTCCTTCATGACATGGTCTCTGAGAAAGTGATGACAAATTTCAATGTGCTTTGTCTTCGAGTGCTGAACTGGGTTGTTGGCAATCTTGATGGTGCTTTCATTGTCGTAGTATAGTGGCACTTGCTTCAGATGAATGCCATAGTCCTTGAGAGTTTGCTTCATCCAAAGAAGCTGAGCGCAGCAAGATCCAGCAGCAATGTTTTCAGATTCAGCAGTGGAGAGAGACACACAGTTCTGCTTCTTTGAATACCAACAGACAAGAGATCGTCCGAGAAAGTGACATGTGCCTGATGTGGACTTGCGATCAACCTTGTCACCAGCATAATCAGCATATGAGAATCCAACTAGATCAAACTCTGAGCCCTTTGGATACCATAATCGTAGTGTTGGGATGTAAGCCAAATATCCAAGAATTCGCTTCATACCTAAGTGATGCGATTCCTTTGGTGCCGCTTGGAATCAGGCACACATACAAACGCTAAGCATGATATCTGGCCTAGATGCACATAAATAGAGTAAAGAACCAATCATGGAGCGGTATACCTTTTGGTCGAACTCTTTACCATTGTCGTCGGGGCCCAGATGACTTTTGGTTGGCATTGGCATTGAGTAACCTTTGCAGTCTTGCATTCCAAACTTCTTCATGCAATCTTTGAGATACTTCTCTTGAGAAATGAAGATGTCGTTGCTTTGCTGACGAATTTGAAGACCAAGGAAGAACTTCAGCTCACCCATCATGGACATCTGATATTGCTCTTGCATCATGTGTCCAAACTCATCACTGTATCTTTTGTCAGTGCAGCCGAAGATAATGTCATCCACATAGATCTGGCACACAAACAATTCACCATCGTATGTCTTCGTGAAGAGAGTGGGATCCAGGGAACCAGGTTTGAAGCCTTTGCTCTTCAGGAAGTCTTTGAGTGTGTCATACTAAGCACGAGGGGCTTGTTTGAGGCCATACAGTGCCTTGTTGAGCTTGTATACCATATCAGGATGTTTTGGATCTTCAAAGCCAGGTGGTTGTGCAACATACACTTCTCCTTCAATCTTTTCATTGAGAAAGTCACTCTTTACATCCATTTGATATAGAAGGATGTTGTGATGGTTGACATAGGCTAGCAATATGCGAATGGCTTCAAGCCTAGCCACCAGAGCAAATGTTTCATCGAAGTCAATCCCTTCAACTTGAGTGTATCCTTGAGCAACGAGACGAGCCTTGTTTCTGACAACTTGACCATGCTCATCTTGTTTGTCGATAGATCCATTTGGTGCCTATGATATTATGCTTCCACGGGTCAGGACGCTTAACCAATTCCCACACATTGTTTAGCTCGAACTGTTGAAGCTCTTCTTACATCGCTTGAATGCATTCAGGTTCCATGAAGGCTTCATCAACTTTCTTGGGTTCAGATATAGAGACAAATGCAAAGTGCCCACGGAAATTTGCTAGCTGTGTTGCTCTTGAACGGGTGAGTGGACCAGGTGCATTGATGCTACCAATTATCTTCTCAATATGTACTTCATTTGCAACACCAGGATGTACTGGTTGAAGACTTTGCTCTGGCTGATCATTGTCTTCATTATCAGTATTGACTTCGGGCTGAGCAGTGTCTTCGGGTTGATTAGGTGCAGAAATGATGAGTTCTTCTTCAGCCTGTGCCTCTGAAGGTATGATTTCTCCAGTTCCCATAAGCTTAATCGATTCACTAGGAGAGACTTCATCTAGCACATTTGGCAGGTGCTCTCTTTGCGAGCCATTAGTCTCATCGAACCGCACATCCATAGTTTCAACCACTTTATAGTGAAAGAGGTTGAAGGCTCAGTAGGAGTGCGGATCCTTTCCATAACCGAACATAAAACCTTCATGTGCTTTCGGTGCAAATTTTGAAGTGTGATGTGGATCCTTGATCCAGCACCTAGCACCAAATACTCTGAAGTAGCTTACGTTTTGCTTCTTACCAGTTAGTAGCTCATATGATGTCTTCTTTAGAAGCTTGTGAAGATAGACACGGTTGATGACATGGCATGCAGTATCAATGGCTTCAGGCCAGAACTTCCTTGGAGTCTTGTACTCATCAAGCATCGTCCGAGCCATCTCAATGAGAGTTCTGTTCTTGCGCTCCATGATGCCATTCTACTGAGGTGTGTATGGAGCTGAGAACTCATGAGTGATGCCCAACGTATCAAGATAGGTGTCAAGGCCGGTGTTCTTGAACTCTGTGCCATTGTAACTTCTGATGTGCTTGATCTTGATGCCATAGTTCGTCATGGCACGATTGGCAAATCATTTGAAGACATCCTGCACTTTAGTCTTGTAGAGAATTATATGCACCCAGGTATATCTAGAGTAATCATCAACAATAACGAAACCATAGAGACAAGTGGTAGTAAGAGTGGAGTAATGAGTAGGGCCGAATAGGTCCATGTGAAGCAGCTCGAATGGACGTGATGTCATCATGATTGTCTTCGAGGGATGCTTGGCCCTAGTCATCTTCCTAGCTTCGCAGGCACCACACAGATGATTCTTTTTGAACTTGATGCCCTCGGTGCCTACGACATGCTTCTTCTTCGCGAGAGTGTACAAGTTCCTCATGCCAACATGCCCTAGCCTCCGATGCGAGAGCCAACATTCTGAAGCTTTTGCCAGAAGACATACAACCATCTGTGGTCCCGCTGAGAAATCTACCATGTACAAATTGTCCTTTTGATATCCTTCAAAGACTAGAGATTTGTCAGACTCCATAAGCACAAGGCAACGATATTTTCCAAATATCACTATCATGTTTAAATCACAAAGCATTGAGACAGACATTAAGTTGAAACCAAGGGATTCAACAAGCATCACTTTATCCATGTGCTGATCCTTTGAGATAGCAACTCTACCTAGACCCAATACCTTGCTTTTACCAGTGTCAGCAACTGTGATGTGACTCTTGTCAGATGGGCGTAAGGTTGAGTCCATGAGAAGACTTCGATCACCAGTCATGTGGTTAGTGCATCCACTATCCATAATCCATTCAGAAGCCTTTGGTGTTATACCCTACGGTGCAGTTAGGGGGATAGGCTTCACCAAGGGTATTGTGAAGCATAAACATTTGATGAACGGGTGGATTATGAAAGCTCAGATCCAGGTTAGGACTGATAGGATGATTGTCAAGCGATTCAGGAACAAAATACATAGTAAGACCATTTGGGCATTTTATCTTGCACCCCACAAGATGTTTTGGGTCCCCAGTAATAGCATCTGGCGCCTTTGATTTCCGGCTGGAGACCCTTCCCTACAAAAGAGAGTTAAGTTTTCTTAACCACCCACATTTTCAGGGGTGGCTTCGAAGCAATGAGTGTAAGTGCAGCATCTGAGAACTTTGGCTTTGGAGCCCTAGCAAATAGTCTTGCAGGAGGTGAATAATACTCATAAGAATAAGCAGAACAGTTCTTGGTCTTATGAACATGGCGGTTTGATGAAACACACTCATATTCATAGGCATGAGTATGGTTTCCCTATAAAACATTGGCATTAGGGTGACTCTGTTGAGTCATCGGTCTGTATGAAGCCTTTGGACCATACGAAGCCTTTGGTCTGGGGTTTGTCTTCTTCCCAGGTGGTGTCATGATGACATTCACCTGAAGATTTTCAAGACAACTCTTGGGCACCCAGATCTTCTTCAAAGGTGGTCCATTCCTGCAGTTAGTACCAATATACCTGGAAAACACTTCACGATTCTGATTCTTAAACAATTTATAGTTTGCATTAAAGGATTCATTAATGATAATCGGGTTAGCACAAGTGAAGCCAGATAAGGTAGATGGATCCACTGAAGGTCCCTTTGCAGCAACCCATGTGGTTTTGGGGTACTGCTCAGGCTTCCAGTAAGAACTATCAACATTCATTTTCCTCTTGAACCCAACACCCTCTTTTCTAGGGTTTCGGTTCAGAATCTGTTTCTTGAGGACATCGCATAGTGTGTGATGGCCTTTGAGACTTTTGTACATTCCTGTCTCAAGCAATGTCTTCAACCTGGCATTCTCATCAGCAATAGTAGTGGTATCCTCAGCAGAGGGGTTAGTTACCATATCAGTAGTTGAAGATATTGCAACACTAGTAGCAGTAGAACATCCAGCAACAGAAGCAACATTATCACGCTCAAGACATTTTAGACATGGTGGTTCAAATCCTTCCTGAGCGGAACTGATCTATTGAGCGTGGAGTGACTCGTTCTCCTTTTGAAGATCTTCATGAGCCGATCTCAAGTTCTCAAACTCTTGCTTCCTTTGAAGATAATCATATGTGAGCTTTTCATGAGTAGTTGAGAGCGTTTCATGACGACTTTCAAGTTCCTCGTACTTAACATGAAGACTTTTAATGTCTTCAATTAAGGACTGAGTTTGAGTCATTTACACGTCTAACAGGTCATCGCTTTTGTCTAACAATTTTTGAATATGTTCCATGGATTCTGTTGTTCAGTTGCAATTTTAGCAAGTGTTCTGTAGCTAGGTTTAGATTCACATTCAGAGTCATCTTCACTTGATGTTTGATAGTAAGCATCGCGTGAGTTTACCTTGGCACCATGTGCCATGAAGTAGTAGGTGGGTGCAGAGTCATCCTCATCATTAGCATCAACGTTGGTGACGAGGCCATTGTCTTCAGTGTTGAAGATGGACTTGGCGACGTATGCTGAAGCTAGAGCCAGGCTTGCCACGCCTGAATCAGATTCCTCGGCAGACTCCTCCTCCACCTCCTCAGATGCAGACTCTTCCTCTGAATCCATCTCCTTGCCAACAAACGCACGAGCCTTACTAGATGAGCTCTTCTTGTGTGATGAAGACTTCGATGAAGACTTGGAAGAAGACTTTGAGTATTTCTTCTTCTTCTTGTCATCAGAATCATATTCCTTGCTCTTCTTCTTGTTGTTGTTCTCATTGTCCCATTGAGGACATTCAGAGATGTAGTGACTAGGTTTCTTGCACTTGTGGCACGTTCTCTTCTTGTAGTCACGGGAGGAAGCTTCATCATTTCTTGAGCTAGATCTTGAGGACTGTCTGGAGCCTTTCTTCTTGGTGAATCTCTAGAACTTCTTCACTAGCATGGCAAGTTCCTTTCCAATGTCTTTATGATCCTCAGAACCGCAACCAGATTCTTCTTCAGATGAGGAAATAGCCTTTGCCTTCAAAGCACGAGTTCGGCCATAGTTGGGACCATAGATATCTCTTTTCTCAGATAACTGGAACTCATGTGTGTTGAGACTCTCAAGTATGTCAAACGGATCGAGAGTCTTGAAGTCAGGGCATTCTTGAATCATCAGGGCCAGGGTGTCAAATGAGCTGTCGAGTGATCTCAAGAGTGTCTTGATGATTTCATGCTTGGTGATCTTAGTGGCGCCGAGTGCATGAAGCTCATTTGTGATGTCAGTGAGGCGATCAAACGTCAGCTAAACATTCTCATTGTCATTTCTCTTGAAGCGTTTGAAGAGGTTGCGAAGAACACTAATCCGTGAGTCTCTCTGGGTTGAGACGCCTTTGTTGACCTTGGAGAGCCAGTCCCAAACTAGCTTCGCAGTTTCCAGAGCACTCACACAACCATACTGTCCTTTGGTTAGATGACCACAGATGATGTTCTTGGCAGTAGAATCCAGTTGAATGAACTTCTTGACATCAGCTGGGGTGACACCTTCACCGGCCTTGGGAACGCCGTTCTTGACGACATACCAGAGGTCGACATCAATGGCTTCAAGATGCATGCGCATCTTATTCTTCTAGTAGGGGTAATCAGTGCCATCAAAGATAGGGCATGCAGTGGAGACTTTGATTATCCCTGTAGTCGACATAGCTAAAACTCCAGGTGGTTAAACCGAATCACACAGAACAAGAGAGCACCTTGCTCTGATACCAATTGAAAGTGCTAGTTATCGACTAGAGGGGGGGGGGTGAATAGGCGATTTTTATGGAAGTCTTCAAAACACGGGGGCTTTGAAGACAAACAGTAGAAATGAACCTATTGATATGCAGTGGAAGGTAGACTACACTAGACAAGTCATAGCCAAGTAAGTAATGAAGTGAAAGCACGAATACTATCAGCAGCTAGGTAGTATGGATCAGGATGGAAGATAGTATGAAGCGAAACAACAACAGTCTTCACACAATGAAGTCAATCAGATCATGCAAGCAGGCAATGACTTCATGAAGACAAACTGTAAGGAAAGAGAGGTAAAGGATAGAACCAGTTGCTTGGTGAGGACAAGGATTTGTTGGACCGGTTCCAGTTGCTGTGACAACTGTACGTCTGGTTAGGGAGGCTGAGATTCAACTCAGAAGACCGCGTCTTCACCTTATTCCCCTTGAGCTAAGGACACACAGTCCTCGCCCAATCACTCTGGTAAGTCCTCAAGTGTAACAAGTCTTCAGATCATGCAGACAGAAAGACTTCAGTGATGCCTAACACTCTTTGGCTCTGGGTGTTTAGGGCTTTGTCCTCGCAAGGAAGCTTCAGAGGTGGGTTGCTCTCAAACAACAAAAGCCGTGCACTAACTCTAAGCAGCCACCAATTTATGGTGTAGGGGGTGGGCTATTTATAGCCAGGAGGCAACCCGTCCTGATTTGTCTGAAATGACCCTGGGTCACTAAGGAACTAACACATGTCCAACGGTCAGATTTCAAACACACGCGGCAGCTTGACTTGGGCTACAAGTAAAGTTGACTCATCCAGCTCTGGATAAGATTTGCTCTCATTGTCTTCACTCGAAGACATATGATTTGGTTGAGCATCACTCCAGTCACACTGACTTTGTTCACTTGGACCCCACTTAACAGTACAGTGGTTGCTATGACTCAACAAAGGAGAAAATGAAACTACGAAACAACTATGTCTTCACAATCCATAGTCTTCATGCGATGTCTTCTCATGTCATAGTCTTCGATGTGAATCTCTTCATAGACCACCATTGTCTTCAATGTCTTCACACATTTTTAGGGGTCATCTCTGGTAGGTAAACCGAATCACTGAGGGACTACTACTTGTGTTATCCTGCAATTCTCACAAACACATTAGTCCCTCAACAAAGTTTGTCGTTGTTGGTGTCAAAACCGGCGGATCTCGGGTAGGGGTCCCGAACTATGCATCTAGGCGGATGGTAACAGGAGGCAGGCAACACGATGTTTTACGCAGGTTCGGGCCCTCTTGATGGAGGTAAAACCCTACGTCCTGCTTGATTAATATTGATGATATGGGTAGTACAAGAGTAGATCTACCACGAGATCGGAGAGGCTAAACCCTAGAAGCTAGCCTATGGTATGATTGTTGTTCGTCCTACGGACTAAAACCCTCCGGTTTATATAGACACCGGAGAGGGCTAGGGTTACACATAGTCGGTTACAATGGTAGGAGATCTACATATCTGTATCACCAAGCTTGCCTTCCACGCCAAGGAAAGTCCCTTCCGGACACGGGACGAAGTCTTCAATCTTGTATCTTCATAGTCCAGGAGTCCGGCCGAAGGTATAGTCCGGCTATCCGGACACCCCCTAATCCAGGACTCCCTCAGTAGCCCCTGAACCAGGCTTCAATGACGACGTGTTCGGCGCACAGATTGTCTTCGGCATTGCAAGGCGGGTTCCTCCTCCAAGTACTTCATAGAAGATTTTGAACACAAAGGTAGTGTTCGGCTCTGCAAAATAAGATTCCACATACTGCCATAGAGAGAATAATATTTACACAAATCTAATCTGCTGATGTATTCCGTAGCGTGACATCACACCACGGCCAAGTCTTTATCCGAATCGTCTTACTGTTCTACCTCAGCGCGTCTAGCGAGGCGGTTTCCTTGGCACGTCTTGTCAAAGCAGAGATCGTGTCCCCTTATTCCGGGATTCTCATCAATACGGGTGTGGGTATCCCAACCGCGCCATTGATCATGGCGCTTGGGAGATAAGCGAGTTTTACTAGGCTGGTGGGGACGCATAGTCGCGTCCACCCATATAAGGGGATAAGGATCCACCTTTTCATCCATGCCTTGTTCCTCCTTTGCCTATCCATTTCCGCGCACTCGAGCTCCAGCGCCCAACTCCGCACACCCCACCTCAACCTTCTCCAGCCATGTCTGGAGCGGGAGGCAAGTAGATGGTCTCCTCCGTCACGGAGGGACACATCAAAAGACTAAGGAAGGCCGGATACTTATCTAACGACATTGCGCACCGGCTTCCCGAAGAGGGGCAGCTCATCTGAGCAGGCTCTTCGACACGATGTACGAAGATGCCTGGAAGGCACTTTTCAAGGGCGCCGAGGCCCCCGCATCCGCTACCGAGGATCGCAGATTCAGCACGCAGCGTCACGCTCGTGTGGTAAGCTGTTTTTACCTATTCGAGAGAGTATCACTGCTAGTCAGCTCACTGACTTATATATTTCTCGAATAGTGTCACTACATGGTGTTCCACTAGAGATCAATTTAGACGTGGTAGTCTTTTCTCTTCTCATTTCTGTGAAAGTTTCCAAACTGCCATGGGAACCCATCTTTCCTTCAGTACCGCTTTCCACCCTCAATCAAGTGGTCAGGTGGAACGGGTCAACCAAATTCTCGAAGACATGCTTAGAGCTTGCGTTATCTCATTCGGTATGGATTGGGAGAAGTGTCTTCCCATTGTAGAGTTTTCTTATAACAATAGCTACCAATCCAGTCTTAAGAAAGCACCCTTCGAGATTCTGTATGGACGAAGATGTCGAACACCTCTGAACTAGTCAGAAACCGGTGAAAGACAATTCTTTGGACCGGATATGATTCAGGAAGCAGAAGAGCAAGTTCACGTTATTCGTGAGAATTTGAAAGTAGCCCAATCTCGTTAAAAGAGCCAGTATGACCATCGTCATAAGGAAGTGGCTTATGAAGTTGGCGACAAGGCTTGCCTTCAGGTTACCCCTTTAAAGGGTACCCATCATTTTGGTATCAAGGACAAGTTGGCTCCTCGTTACATTGGTCCTTTTCGCATTCTCGCTAAACGAGGAGAGGTTGCCTACCAGTTGGAACTACCCCCACATATTTCTCGAGTGCATGATGTCTTCCACATCTCTCAACTCAGGCGTTGCTTCTCGGATCCCATCCGCGGAGTGGACCACGAAACGCTTGATCTCCAAGATAACCTCACATATCGAGAGTACCCTGTTCGCATTCTTGATCAAGCAGAGCATGTCACTCGACGTCATAACATCAAGTTTCTCAAGGTTCAGTGGTCTCATCATTCTGAGAGAGAAGCTACTTGGGAGCGAGAAGATCGTCTTCGATTGGATTACCCCACTCTTTTTCCGCCGACTCCTGAATCTCGGGACGAGATTCTTTCGAGTGGGGGCGAGTTGTCACATCCCTAGCTCTGGTATGCTCTAGGCTAGCCACTGTTTTTTGCATCATGTTTAAAATTCAAATGAACTTGAATTGGGGGATGTTCAAACCCTAGCATCAATGAAATTCAAATAGGTTTAACTAAAAATATTTTTCAGTGAACCCAAATGGCCTTAAAAAATGTTCATCATTTTTGGAAAATGCTAGAAACAGCAACCAGAGGTGATGCACATTTTTGCATGACATTTTGGATTGTTGAATTAACACATATGGTATTTTGAATTGGAGCAAATAAATACTATAAATACTTTATTGCTCCAATAATTCTGCTTTTTGTTGAGGGGCTTTGGAATAATCCTTTTAGTCCCTGCAAAATTTATCAGAAGCAACAAAATTAGTTTGGTTCAAAAACCAAATTAAAACAAAGGTCAGAAATAGAAAACAGAAACAAAATGGAAAAGGAGGAACTTACCTGGGCCTCTTACCTGGCAGCCCAGCGGCCAACTGGCAGTGCCAATCGTCGTCCTCCTGGCGCTAGGAGGACGAGAGGCACGCGCTCGCCGCCCATGCGAATGGGCGCCACGCCACCTGCCTGCCCTCCCCCTCGATGCCCCGGTCTCTCCGAACGTTGCCACGATGCACCCCGGACCCCTCTCACTCTCCCTCGTGTCGATCCCCTCCTCTGCTGCCTCCCTCTCGCTCTGCACCTCGTGGCCGAGCGCTGCCGTCGCCGCCGTTCGCCGTTGCCGCGCCCACCGCCACGGCCTCGCCTCTGCGACAAGTCCAAGAGCTTCGCCGCGTCTTCCTCGTCCTCCACGTCAAGCCACGCGTCGTCGGGCGCCCCATGGAGCCGTCACTGCCGTCATCTTCATCATCGGCCACCGGAGATCGCCACCGACATCCCATCGCCTCCAAGCCATCCCCGAGCACGCTGAGATCACCGACGGCCTCTCCGTGAGCTCCTCTACCGAACCCCTCTTCTCCCCCCTTATTTTTGCGTGCCCCAGCTCCGTTCCCCACCATGGCCGTAGCTCCTCGCCGCCGATCATGTCGCCACCATGGACAGGGCCACCGCAGCTCGCTCCCTAGCAGCTCACCGTATTCCTTGCAACTCTAGGAGGCCACAAAGCCCCTCAGCTCGCTCTGCCGTGCCCCATAGCCTGCGCCCGCTCGGAGCCGTGCTCTGGCCGCTGCCGTGAGCTCCGGCCTCCCCAGCTCCTCCCACCTACCCCACTAGACGCAGGAGTGCACGGGCTACGCCCCGGTGCTCTCAGCCGTCGCCCCCGTGCCTTGCAGCGCGGACTCCGCCGCGACCAGAGGTCACCGGCGGCAACCTCGCTGGCCTGACATGCGAGCCCGGCCTGCCAGGTGATTAGCTTAAGGCTAATCACCATTTAACTAAACTCTGACACTGACAGTGGGCCCCTGCACCCTAATCTTTTAATTAGATTAGTAATAACCCCCCTGTTTAACACTGTGTCACTGACGTGTGGACCCCACACGTCAGGTTTGACTCTGGTCAGCCCTGTTGACTCGCTGACTTAGTGATGATGTCATGCTAACGCAATTAATCATTTTCTGGATTATTTCTATTTTGGAAATTCCAGGAAATTAGCAAAACTTATAAAATTCATATAAATTCAACCTAGCTCAGATTGAAATAATTTATATATGAAAAATTATCAGAAAAATTCAATCTATACATCTGTACTAGTTTCATGCCTGACAAACCAACTTATACCTACTGTATAAGTGAAAACACATAAATGACATTTATAAATGTCAAATTTGGAGTTGGTTCAAATTGACTTCATTCAAATAGAATGCTTGATGCATTAGCTCAAACAACATCACATATTCATGCCATGTTCATGCATCATATTGTTGCATATGCTTGTGTATCGAATGCCGACATCGTTCCTTCTCGTTAGGTCTTGCTCCGGAGAGTGTTCTAGAGTACCTGTGTGTGAAGCAGTGCTCCCTGTTGATCTTTCAGGCAAGCAAAACCCCCTTGTTCATTCCGATACAATCCCACTCTCTCGCTCCTGCTCTCTTTTATTGCATTAGGACAACAATGATTCAATGCTACTTTATGCCGCGGTAGTTGAACCCATTCCCCTGCATGACCTGTCATTGCCACAGTAAATAGTTGAAACCCACTAGCATGTGTAGGAGTTGGTTGAGCCATGTTGTGTTCCTACCATGCCATGCCTGCTATTGCTTAGAGTTGTGTCAGGTCTGATTCATTGGGAATGGATTGGAGTGTTATGATATGTTCTGATGCTGAGAGTTAAGTGCGTGAACATGATTTGGCAAAGGTAGCGGTGAGAGGCCATGTAGGAGTACATGGTGGGTTGTCTCACTGGAACCGTCCCTCAGAACTGAGTTATGTGTATTGATGTCTACTACACAACCTTCTTGTTGTAGACGTTGTTGGGCCACCAAGTGCATAGGTTTGTAGGACAGTAGCAAATTTCCCTAAGGTTTATCAATCCGTAGGAGGCGTAGGATGAAGATGGTCTCTCTCAACCAACCCTGCAACCAAATAACAAAGAGTCTCTTGTGCCCCCAACACACCCAATACAATGGTAAATTGTATAGGTGCACTAGTTCGGCGAAGAGATGGTGATACAAGTGGTATATGGATGGTAGATAATAGTTTTTGTAATCTGAAAATATAAAAACAGCAAGGTAACTAATGATAAAAGTGAGCGTAAACAGTATTGCAATGTGTTGAAAGAAGGCCTAGGGTTCAGTAGTGCAAGTCCTCTCAACAATAATAACATAATTGGATCACATAAGTATCCCTCAACATGCAACAAAGAGTCACTCCAAAGTCACTAATAGCGGAGAACGAACGAAGAGATTATGGTAGGGTACGAAACCACCTCAAAGTTATTCTTTCCAATCAATCCGTTGGGCTATTCTTATAAGTGTCACAAACAGCCCTAGAGTTCGTACTAGAATAACACCTTAAGACACAAATCAACCAAAACCCTAATGTCACCTAGATACTCCAATGTCACCTCAAGTATCCGTGGGTATGATTATACGATATGCATCACACAATCTCAAATTCATCTATTCAACCAACACATAGGACCTCAAAGAGTGCCCCAAAGTTTCTACCAGAGAATCACGACGAAAACGTGTGCCAACCCCTATGCGTAGGTTCATGGGCGGAACCCGCAAGTTGATCACCAAAACATACATCAAGTGAATCACGTGGTATCCCATTGTCACCATAGATACGCACGACAAGACATACATCAAGTGTTCTCAAATCTTTAAAGACTCAATCCGATAAGATAACTTCAAAGGGAAAACTCAATCCATTACAAGAGAGTAGAGGGGGGAGAAAACATCATAGGATCCAAATATAATAGCAAAGCTCGCGATACATCAAGATCGTATCACCTCAAGAACACGAGAGAGAGAGAGAGAGAGATCAAACACATAGCTACTTGTACATACCCTCAGCCCCGAGGGAGAACTACTCCCTCCTCGTCATGGAGAGCACCGGGATGATGAAGATGGCCACCGGAGATGGATGCCCCCTCCGGCAGGTGCCGGAATGGGTCTAGATTGCTTTTCGGTGGCTACGGAGGCTTCTGGCGGAGGAACTCCCGATCTATTGTGCTCCAGGATGTTTTTAGGGTATATGGAGATATATAGGCGGAAGAAGTACATCAAGGGGTCATGAGGGGCCCACGAGGGTGGAGGGCGCGCCCCCTGCCTCATGGCCTCCTCGTAGATCCCCTGACGTGCACTCCAAGTCTTCTAGGCTTCTTGTGATCCAAAAATAAGTTCCGTGAAGTTTCAGGTCAATTGGACTCCGTTTGGTTTTCCTTTTCTATGATATTCTAAAACAAGGTAAAAACTGGCACTGGGCTATGGGTTAATAGGTTAGTCCCAAAAATGATATAAAAGTGTATAATAAAGTCCTTAAACATCCAAAACAGTAGATAATATAGCATGGAGCAATCAAAAATTATAGATACGTTGGAGACGTATCAGCATCCCCAAGCTTAATTCCTGCTCGTCCTCGAGTAGGTAAATGATTAAAACATAATTTTTGATGCGGAGTGCTACTTGGCATAATTTCAATGTAATTATTCTTAATTGTGGCATGAATATTCAGATCCGAAAGATTCAAGATAAAAGTTCATATTGACATAGAAACAATAATACTTCAAGCATACTAACTAAGCAATCATGTCATCTAAAAATAACATGGCCAAAGAAAGTTCATCCCTACAAAATCATATAGTTTAGTCATGCTCCATTTTCGTCACACAAGAATGCTCTCATCATGCACAACCCCGATGACAAGCCAAGCAATTGTTTCATACTTTAGTAATCTCAAACCTATAAACTTTCACGCAATATATGAGCGCGAGCCATGGATATAGCACTATGGGTGGAATAGAATATGATGATGGGGTTTATGTGGAGAAGACAAAAAGGAGAAAGTCTCACATCAACGAGGCTAATCAATGAGCTATGGAGATGCCCATCGATTGATGTTAATGCAAGGAGTAGGGATTGCCATGCAACGGATGCACTAGAGCTATAAATGTATGAAATCTCAACAAAAGAAACTAAGTGGGTGTGCATCCAACTTGCTTGCTCACGAAGACCTAGGGCACTTGAGGAGGCCCATTGTTGGAATATACAAGCCAAGTTCTATAATGAAAATTTCCCACTAGTATATGAAAGTGACAAAACAAGAGACTCTCTATCATGAGGATTATGGTGCTACTTTGAAGCACAAGTGTGGTAAAAGGATAGTAGCATTGCCACTTTTTATTTTCTCTTTTTTTTATTTGGCCTTTTTTGGGACAATGCTCTATTAATGATGATCATCACACTTCTATTTATTTACAACTCAAAGATTACAACTCGATACTAGAACAAAGTATGACTCTATATGAATGCCTCCGGCAGTGTACCGGGATGTGCAATGAATCTAGAGTGACATGTATGAAAAATTATGAATGGTGGCTTTGCCACAAATACGATGTCAACTACATGATCATGCAAAGCAATATGACAATGATGATACGTGTCATAATAAATGGAACGGTGGAAAGTTGCATGGCAATATATCTCAGAATGGCTATGGAAATGCCATAATAGGTAGGTATGGTGGCTGTTTTTAGGAAGATATAAGGAGGTTTATGTGTGAAAGAGCGTATCATATCACGGGGTTTGGATGCACCGGCGAATTTTGCACCAACTCTCAATGTGAGAAAGGGAAATGCACGGTACCGAGCAATGATGGAAGGGTGAGAGTGTGTATAATCCATGGACTCAACATTAGTCATAAAGAACTCACATACTTATTGCAAAAATCTACAAGTCATCAAAAACCTTGGCACTACGCGCATGCTCCTAGGGGGATAGATTGGTAGGAAAAGACCATCGCTCGTCCGCGACCGCCACTCATAAGGAGGACAATCAAATAACACCTCATGTTTCAAATTTGTCACACAACGTTTACCATACATGCATGCTACGGGACTTGCAAACTTCAACACAAGTATTTCTCAAATTCACAACTACTCAACTAGCACGACTTTGATATTATTACCTCCATATCTCAAAACAATCATCAAGCATCAAACTTCTCTTAGTATTCAATGCACTTATATGAAAGTTTTTATTATATCCCTCATGGATGCCCATCATATTAGGACTAGTTTCATAACCAAAGCAAACTACCATGCTGTTCTAAAGACTCTCAAAATAATATAAGTGAAGCATGAGAGATCAATTATTTCTTCCAAATAAAACCACCACCATGCTCTAAAAAGACACTGGAGCAAATGGCAAACTACTCCAAAAGATATAAGTGAAGCTCAATGAGTAGTCGAATAATTATGCAACTATATGAAGACTCTCTAACATTTAAGAATTTCAGATCTTGGTATTTTATTCAAACAACAAGCAGAACAAAATGAAATAAAATGACGCTCCAAGCAAAACACATATCATGTGGCGTATAAAAATATAGCTCCAAGTAAAGTTACCGATGAACGAAGACGAAAGAGGGGATGCCTTCTGGGGCATACCCAAGATTTGGCTTTTGGTTGTCCTTGAATATTACCTTGGGGTGCCTTGGGCATCCCCAAGCTTAGGCTCTTGCCACTCCTTATTCCATAATCCATCGAATCTTTACCCAAAACTTGAAAACTTCACAACACAAAACTTAAAGTAGAAAGTTCGTGAGCTCCGTTAGTATAAGAAAATAAATTACCACTTCAAGGTACTGTAATGAACTCATTCTTAATTTATATTGGTGTTAAACCTACTGTATTCCAACTTATCTATGGTTCATACCCTCCGATACTACTCATAGATTCATCAAAATAAGCAAACAACACATATAAAACAGAATCTGTCGAAAACAGAATAGTCTGTATTAATCTGTAGCTAGCGCAATATCTGGAACCCCAAAAATTCTAAAATAAATTGCTGGACGTGAGGAATTTATCTATTAATCATGTGCAAAAATTATTAACTAAATATCACTTTCCAAATAAAAATGGCAGCAGTTCTCGTGAGCGCTAAAATTTCTGTTTTTTACAGCAAGATTAACAAGACTTTCCCCAAGTCTTCCCAACGGTTCTACTTGGCACAAACACTAATTAAAACATAAAAACTCAATAATAACAGAGTCTAGATAAATTATTTATTACTAAACAGTAAAAAAACAAGTAACAAAAAAATAAAGTTGGGTTGCCTCCCAACAAGCGCTATCGTTTAACGCCCCTAGCTAGGCATGATGATTTCAATGATGCTCACATAAAAGATAAGAATTCTAACATAAAGAGATCATCATGAAGAATATGACTAGCACTTTTAAGCCTAACCCACTTCCTATGCATAGGGATTTTGTGAGCAAACAATTTGTGGGAACAAGAATCAACTTTCATAGGAAGGTAAAACAAGCATAGCTTCAAAACTTTAAGCACATAGAGAGGGAACTTAGTATTATTGCAATTCCTACAAGCATATGTTCCTCCCTCATAATAATTTTCAGTAGCATCATGAATGAATTCAACAATATAACCAGCACCTAAAGCATTCTTTTCATGATCTACAAGCATAGAAATTTTATTGCTCTCCACACAAGCAAAATTCTTCTCATGAATAATAGTGGGAGCAAACTCAACAAAATAATTATCATGTGAGGCATAATCCAATTGAAAACTAAAATCATGATGACAAGTTTCATGGATATCATTGTTCTTTATAGCATACAAGTCATCACAATAATCATCATCGATAGCAATTTTGTCCTTATAATCAATTGGAGCCTCTTCTGAAATAGTGGAATCATTTCTAAATGAAGTCATGACCTCTCCAAATCCACTTTCATCAATATAATCATCATAAATAGGAGGCATGATTTCATCATAATAAATTTGTTCATCAAGACTTGGGGGACAAAAAATATCATCTTCATCAAACATATCTTCCCCAAGCTTGTGGCTTTGCATATCATTAGCATCATGGATATTCAAGGAATTCATACTAACAACATTGCAATCATGCTCATCATTCAAATATTTAGTGCCAAACATTTTAATACTTTATTCTTCTAACACTTTGGCACAATTTTCCTTTCCATCATAATCACAAAAGATATTAAAAAGATGAAGCGTATGAGGCAAACTCCATTCCATATTTTTTTATAGTTTTCTTTTATAAACTAAACTAGTGATAAAACAAGAAACACTACACCACAACACTTAATTGGGGGCAATTAACTGCCGGTAGAAATAGCTGAACAAGGTCAAATAAACTGCTGGGACATCTTATACTGCCACTATAACTACATAAGGGCATTTTAACTGCCGGTGGAACTGTAAAAACAAGGGCAATCTAAGTGCCGAGAATAAAGAGGGCGAAACAACTGCTGGGAAAACTACTACATGGCATGGCATCTGCCGGTGACCGTCTTTGGCGTGGGACCAAAATAGAGTCGGGCCTAAGCGCACGCTAACGAGAGCCCAAAAGCCCGCGAGCGACAAAATTTTTGGCCTGAAAGAATATAGACGAGCGTGCCCCTCACCCACAGACTTCAATCCAATGCATCCCCAAATCGACCAAGACCACATCCGCCGCAAACCCTAGCCACATCCCCGCCGCCACCGACCGCGCCCACCACAACACCACCGCCGCCCCCACCGCGTCCCAACACACCACTGCCACCCCCGCCGGCACCAACCACTCCCCGCTGCTGCTGCAGACTCTGCTCTCCACACCCCACCGCTGCAGACTACTACCGCCGCCGGCCCCACAGCATAGCGCCACCGAGGACAGGGACGACGCCACCGGCGCCGGCCAGCCACGTCGCGGAACCACTCCACCGGCGACCACCCTCCTCCACCGCGAGCTTGGTCCACACCGAGCAAGCCTTCTCCCCAGTATCGAGCGGGGCAGCTTCCTCTACATCGTCTCCCCCAGCAGCGGGGCGTCCTCCCTCCAGCGAGCGACTCTGTCTCCTCAGCATCCTTTCCCTAGGCAGTTGCATCCTATACTTCCTTTCACGAGTGTCCTCTTCATAGGTGAGATTTCAACTCCTATCTCTTTTTAACATCTGAATGTGCAGCTACACATGTATGTAATCTCGAACAGTAGCACTTAACTATTCTAGCAGTTAGAACAAATCATCCTTTTTAATTAATTTGATCTGACAATGACAAAAAAACCACAATCCAAACACCTTCAAAGGTTATTTGCATTGTTTGAAAACAGAACTTGAAAATAAACATATATGAACACTAAGTACTATTAGTAGCCCTTCAGCTTGAAGGACATGGAAGTCTGCTGATTAACAAGTGCATACCTTAATTAGATTCGTTGACATCGAACTAAGTTATTTAGTTGAGATTTGTAGTTCAGTTGTGAGATGAAAGAAAGCTAATTATTTTATGTCATCAACCCACTTGTTTAGTCTACTGCGCTATGTTCTCCAGAGATGACGCTTTTTAATATTTGCAATTATGCTTCACACTCTCACCACAAAAGCAAATCAATTAGAAAAGAATGATGTCGGTTGTGGTTACTGATATAGTTTCTTATTCTTGCACGCCAGCTGGGTCGTTGAGGTAGAGTGGTGGACGACATAAACATATTTTGTATCTTTGTTTTTATGTTTCCAAGAACTTTCATGCCCTCAGCTCTCTACAGTACTGAAGTTTACTAAATGAGCATGTGCAAAAAATCTGGAGATGTTGTACAAAAACTGGAGTCTGTACAAAATGGAATGAGACTCTGTCCAATAATTTGCATGCCCTCAACTCTGTAAAGTACAATAATGCAGTTTACTGTAACATCCCAAATTTTCAATTTGGAATGTTATACATTAGATCATCGTTGCATATCATAATTTATTTTCTTTTGGTTTTGATCCTAGAAATTCTACGCAACTCAAGGACCCACGGAGAGAGTTGGGGATTTCGTTATTTTCATATTTGAGTTTTCTCAAATTTTGAGAATAGGATCATTTGATTTTAATTATTTTATCATCAATTATTTCTATTACAAAAATATGAGAGAGGGAATAAAATGACTTTCCCAAAATAAAGAAATATTGAGGATTTAATAATAAAAGCAAATAAGATTTTATTTCGGAGTTTTTCGTTATTTTATTTGAATTCAGGAAAAATATGCGTTTTTCAAAATTGCATTTAGGCCCCAAATAAATGTTCACCTTGTGCGGCTTGATTTTAGAAGCCGGGGAAAAATTTATTTCGGGATTTTTGGAGTCCGTTTAGTATTTCTTTTATTTGTTTTTCTGCGCGAACTAATTAAAAAACGCAACCGACCTACGGGCCGTGTTCGACCTGGACACTAGGCCCGTCCAGGCTTTATAAGCCGGGAGCCCAGCCCGGGAGCCTCCCCAAACCCTAGCCCAGCCCCCCCGCCGCCGCCCCACGCCGCCGCCGCCGAATCTGTCGCGCCGCCGCCGACCACCGCGCCGCCGCCGACCGCCGCCGCCGCCGGAGCCCCGCCGGATCTGTCGCCGGAGTTTGCCGGGTAGTTTTTTTTTGTCGCCGGTTTTCCCCGAAAAACCGTTCGGTTTTTCCGACGGTTTTGTTCATTTTTTTAGTTTCGGTTTTTTAAATAGATCGGTTTTCCCGATTTATTTAAATAGCGAGCGTTCGTTCGTTCGTTTGTTCTAGTGAGCGTTCGTCATTTTTCTTTTCTCGGATTAAATCCCGATTTTTCTGATCGCGATTCCTGATCCGATTTTCGTTTTAGTATAACTTTTCGCTCGTTTATCGGAATGAGGCGATTCAAGCGCCTGGAGTTTCGTCTCGAAACCCTCTATCCGTTTAACCAACTTAAACAAGTTTTTGCCACTGTAAAAATTGCCCTAGATCCAGAATAGTAAACGAAGCCTGTTTCTTTTGCCGTTTGACTTTCATTGCTTCGTTTGATTTGATTCTTTTTGCAAAACGGAGTTCTTAAGTTGAACTTTCTGGTTAGATCTCTTATTTGAGTTTTACCTATGCATTAGATGAATACTTATTGTATGCTTGTTTGTTTGTCTGCGATAGAATACCCGGAGTGCGCCGCCTGTTACTTCGAATCTCTAGGTTTCGCGGATCATTAGCAAGGCAAGTAACACTTTGATCATACCTCCTACTACCCAGTTTTATTGCATTAGATCAATCCTCAAACATTACATGATTAGGATCTAATTAAATTGTGGGATGGGAAGTAGTTGAGGTAGTACCTATTACCTGTTATATTATCAAACCTTTGGGAGTTACTTCTACGTTTGCCTATTATGCCATGCTATGCTAGTAGACGTGGATTGGGTGAGTGATATCCATGACAGATGTGAGTTTGTTAATTAATGGTTTATCTAAGGTGGCAACTTAAACACACATCTGGGTGGATTGAGGTACCTGGGTATTCCAGGATTGCCTGTTTTTCTTTATGGACCGCCACCCAGGCCCAAAGGGATCATGAGATTTTTCATACTAGAAACTTCCGTGTGCAGCCACAAGCTATTATGGGCTCTAGCATAGTTGATTAAGTCCTGCAAACTCTTACAGGGTAGACTAGTAGATGTAGGGGAAAGTAGGTGTAACGGTCTATCCATCGTAAGGTGCTAGCGCTTCTGAAAGACTATGTCTCGATCATCCGTCTTCTCAAACACCATGTAGTGCGAGAAACCAAACGGAGGCGATCGAGTCTTGTGGGAAAAGTGTGCAAACCTCTGCAGAGTGTATAAACTAATCATGGTTAGCCGTGTCTCCGGTTATGGACATCTTGAGTATCTAGTACTTGGAATATCATGTGAATCTCATCATGTTACTCTAAATTAATTTTGTTGGTTTTGTTTAATGATGATGCTTAATTGGGATTGAGAATGCTGTCAACCATTCTCAATGTTTAACAACTACCATGATAGTTAAATAAAATTTATTCCTTTGTAGTAGGAAAAAATTAGCTTTACGCAAAGCTGTAACCATAGAGCTTTCCACCAGCCAAATATGCATATAGTATAGCTGTTCCATTCCATTACTCTCTATGTGTTACTTTGCCAGCATATTCCATGTGCTGACCCATTTTCGGGCTGCAACGTTAATGTTGCAGACTTTTCAGACGATGATTAAGGAGTTTTTAGGTCATGGTTCTATACTCAGTGATGCCGTTGGAGTTGATGGACTCACTTATCTTCCAAGCCTTCCGCTGTTATCATTATAGATGGCCTTAAGCCATATTTATTGTAATAAGTTCTCTATTGAGACACACGATGTAATAAGTGTGTGATTGCTACTCTGTTATAAATCCTTCAAGTACTGTGTGGTGTTAGCATTACTGATCCAGGAATGACACCTGAGCACAGAGATCAGACTGTTTGAGGTCTGGTCGCTACAAAGATGGTATCAGAGCACACGTTGACTGTAGGACACGACCACTAAGCTCAAGACTTAGATCACTATTCACTCTCTTCTCTTCTGACCTCTCATCTTTTCTACTCTTTAGGATGGCAGATGCAAGGAACAAGTTCACGCAACCGGATGAAGATACACCTTTGGACGTCACCTGAAGGAAGTCACTAGATACCTGAACATAGGAGTACCAAGCTTCACCGGAACCTACAACGCCACTTTACCTGAAGAAGAGCGCTGGATGATTCAAGTTCAAGTTCCAGGAAGGACGTTCATGCCAGTCACTGAGCCCATAGTGTTTTCTTTTGATGCACCAACTTGGAGTCT
Organism: Triticum dicoccoides; assembly: GCF_002162155.2. Taxonomy (NCBI): domain Eukaryota; kingdom Viridiplantae; phylum Streptophyta; class Magnoliopsida; order Poales; family Poaceae; genus Triticum; species Triticum dicoccoides. Next base: position 408,444,820 of record NC_041380.1, read on the forward strand.
AGGAAAGAGCATGGTAGCTCACATCGCCATGGGACGCATTGGAGAAGTCTATCGAATGATCTCAAGGATACTATCTACCAGATTTGTGGGCGCCGAGATGAGCACTGGGAGATGATCAGCACCAGAAAGGATAGATCAATTGCAGCTTTTATCCAGGAATTAAACCAGCACATTCGACGACAGGAGAACCAGGTGTGCGCCGACATGATAGATTTGAAGAAGGCAAGGACAAGAATCAAGGAACTGGAGGAAGAGCTCAAGGCTACACGTGAATATTATGAAGAGGAAATCGAAGTACTAGTGGAGAAGAATGACGATCTGATTAAGAAGATCGGAATATTTATGGGAGGCCCTGCACAAGTAGATGAAGACAAAGAACCCAAGGAGATTCGCCCGGAAGACTATATCATCATCGACGACACCGACTCGGACCCAGATGATAGCGATGATGACTATGTTGATGAAGCCGGAGCAGATATCATGGAGTATGCATCTGAAGAATATTTCTAGTAGACCACCTCATCAGTAGTAGTAGTCCACCATGTAAATACAGTAGTCCGAGCACTTTTGCGATAGTTAGATCGATTGTATGCTCTTGTTTGATTGAATGAAATGAATTGTTTGCTTTTGCCTCATGTGCATATGGGTAGTGTATTCTCTTTAGACCCCCTCTATTCTTAAATCTCATCTTTTCTAAAACCCTCATATGCCTCCGAGACGTGACCCCGGATTTACCTTCCCACCGGAGCTCACCCAGTTGATCCAGCAGCATAACACATTGATGTAGTTGCTAGTCCAGAATCAGAATCAGGGGAACAACAACAACAACCCACCACCACCACCACCACCTGTTGATCACTTAGCCTGTTTTCTTAGGCTGAATCCGCCGGTGTTTTCCAGTAGCACTGAGCCAATAGTAGCAGATGATTAGCTCCGCAAGACAGCTAGAGAGTTGACCACAGCAGGATGCACAGATGCGGAGAAGGTGAAGTTTGCTGCACATCAGCTTGAAGGACCCGCAACATCATGGTGGGAGAATTTCATAGCCACTTTCCCTGTCGACACTGTCACATGGGACCAGTTTCAGTAGGCTTTTCGAACTGCCCATGTTTCAGTAGGAGCTATGGCCATGAAGAAGCGAGAGTTTCGCAACTTGCGCCAAGGAGGACGGACAATTGGCCAGTATGTGGAGGACTTTAGTAAATTAGCACGTTATGCCCAAGATGACGTTGCTACGGATGCAGCTAAGCAGGAGAAGTTTCTGGAAGGACTGAATGATGAATTGAGCATGCAGTTGATGGTAGCAACCTTCAACAACTACCAGGAGTTGGTAGATCGTGCTCTTATGATTGAAGGGAAGCAGCAGCAAATTGAGAATCGCAAGAGGAAGTATGCACAAGGAAAGTACAATTCAGGAGCTCAGCAGAAGCCACGTTTTACCCCTAGATCGGGAGGACATTTTCAGCATACCCATGGAGGAGGTACCTCGCACAATCACAATGGCACCAAGAATGGTAATGGCAATGGAGGAAGCAACGGCCAGAACCGTACCAACCCATCAACCCCAGCCAAGAAAGACCTGAGCCAAGTCACTTGCTTTAAGTGTGAGAAGACCGGACATTATGCCAATGAATGTCCTGAAGGCCAGAATGGCAATGGAAGCTCTGGGAAGAAGCCGAACCCTTTCAACAGGGGACAGGTGAACCACGTTAATATGGAGGAGGTTGAAGAGCAGCCGGATGCAGTAATCGGTAAGTTTTTGGTTAAGTCATTTACTGCACTCGTTCTTTTTGATACTGGTGCATCGCATTCATACATATCAAGGGGATTTGTGGATAAGTATAACCTTCCCACTAAGGTTCTTAGAACACCTATGCTAGTAAGCTCACCAGGAGCGGAGTATATGGCCAGTCAAGGATGTTTTCAAGTGCCATTGAGTATAGGTAGGCATGTGTCTCCCTCGGATTTAATCATTTTGGAATCACAAGGATTGGATGTAATTCTGGGTATGGATTGGCTGTCAATGTATGAAGGAAACATCGATTGCGCCAGTAAGACAATTTTGCTTACCACCCAAGAAGGGAGAAGGATCAAGTATGTATCCCGACATGTGCCAAAAGGGACTCAGGTAAATTGTTTAACAGGAGTTGTGCAGGAGGAAGTACAAGTGGTAAGGGATTTCCCTGACGTATTTCCCGAAGAGTTGCCAGGCATGCCACCGGATAGAGATATTGAGTTTTTGATTGAGTTATTGCCAGGCACAGGGCCAATATCGAAGAGACCATACAGGATGCCCGCAAAGGATTTGGTGGAGATTAAGAAGCAGATTAAGGAGTTACTGGATAAAGGTTACATTCGCCCAAGTTCGTCACCTTGGGGATCACCAGTACTTCTATTGGAGAAAAAGGATGGATCATTAAGGATGGTTGTTGACTATCGTGGGTTGAATGAATTAACGATCAAGAACAAGTACCCACTACCAATGATCAATGATATGTTTGATCGATTGCAAGGAGCTAAGGTATTTTCCAAGATCGATCTGCGATCAAGATACCACCAGTTGAAGATTCGAGAACAGGATATACCTAAGACAGCTTTTACCACCAGGTATGGGCTGTACGAGTATACCGTTATGTCATTTGGTCTGACTAACGCACCTGCATATTTTATGAACATGATGAACAAAGTGTTTATGGAGTTCTTGGATAAGTTCGTCGTAGTGTTCATTGATGATATCCTGGTTTACTCGAAGAATGAAGAGGAACATAAGGAACATTTGCGATTGGTACTTCAGAAGCTCAGAGAACATCAGTTGTATGCCAAGTTCAGCAAATGTGAGTTTTGGTTGAAGGAAGTAGGATTCCTCGGACACGTTATATCCGGAGAAGGTATATCAGTTGATCCCACTAAAGTTGATACCGTGACCAAGTGGGAGGCACCAACAACAGTTGGAGAGATCCGGAGTTTCCTTGGACTCGCAGGATACTACCGGAGATTTATTGAGAATTTCTCCAAAATTGCAAAACCTATGACGGAGTTGTTAAAGAAGGATACCAAGTTCATATGGATTGAGAAGTGTGAGGCTAGTTTCCAGGAGTTGAAGAAACGCTTGGTTACTTCACCAGTGTTGATTTTGCCAGACCAGACCAAGGATTATGAGGTGTATTGCGATGCTTCACGACGAGGACTTGGAGCAGTGCTTATGCAGGAAGGGAGAGTTGTTTCATATGCCTCACGACAAGTGAAACCCCAAGAATTGAATTATGCCACGCATGATTTGGAGTTAGCAGCCGTAGTGCATGCATTGAAAACATGGAGACATTTCCTCATTGGAAATCATTGTGAAGTGTACACGGATCACAAGAGTTTGAAATACATTTTCATGCAGAAGGAGTTAAACCTCAGACAAAGGAGATGGTTGGAGCTCATCAAGGATTATGATATGAGATTGCATTACCATCCCGGAAAGGCTAATGTAGTAGCTGACGCATTGAGCCGCAAGAGCCATGTCAATACACTAATGACAGGAGAAATACCAAAGGAGTTAGCCGAGGATCTTTGTGAGCTATGTTTGGAAATAGTTCCGAGAGGCTATGTAGTAGCATTGGAGATTCAGTCAACTTTGATGGATAGAATCAGAGAAGCTCAGAAGACTGACAAGGAGATTGCCTCTATAAAGGAGAAAATGATAGAAGGAAAGGCTAAAGGATTTCATGAGGATGAGCACGACACCCTATGGTTTGAAGACCGTGTTTATGTGCCCAATGGCCTGGAGATCAGGAAGTTGATTCTGCAAGAGGCACACGACTCACCATATTCGATTCACCCAGGAAATACCAAGATGTATTTGGATTTGAAGGATACTTTCTGGTGGACCGGAATGAAGAAAGATATTGCGGAGTATGTAGCGGTTTGTGACGTATGTCAGAGAGTAAAAGCAGAGCATCAGAAGCCAGCAGGATTTCTACAACCATTGCCGATACTCGAATGGAAGTGGGATAAGTTAGGCATGGATTTTATCACGGGATTACCCAAGACTCGTTCAGGCTATGACTCGATTTGGGTTGTAGTTGATCGGTTGACGAAAGTAGCTCATTTCATCCCGGTAAAGACCACTTACACCAGTGCTAAGTTGGCAAAGATATACATGACCAGGATTGTATGCTTACATGGAGTTCCGAGGAGTATAGCATCAGATAGAGGAACCCAGTTTACCTCAAAGTTCTGGAATCAGTTGCACGAAACTTTGGGTACCAGGCTAGAGTTCAGCACAGCTTTTCATCCACAGACAGATGGACAGACCGAGAGAGTCAATCAGATTTTGGAGGACATGCTGAGAGCTTGTGCGCTAGATTATGAATCTAGTTGGGATGACAATTTGCCATATGCAGAATTCTCTTACAACAACAGCTATCAATCCAGTTTAAAGATGGCCCCTTTCGAAGCCTTATATGGAAGGAGGTGCAGCACACCGTTGTCATGGGATGAAGTTGGAGACCGCCAGTTGTTTGGGCCTGATTTGATTAAAGAGTCTGAACAGAAGGTGAAATTGATTCGTGATAGGCTCAAGGTAGCTCAATCCAGGCAGAAGAGTTATGCAGATTCAAAACGCAAGGAGACATTTTACGAAGTCAGAGACAGAGTTTATCTTCGAGTATCCCCACTTCGGGGAATAAAGCGCTGTGGTGTTAAGGGAAAGGTAGCGCCATGGTTTGTAGGACCATACCGAGCATTGGAACATATGGGAGAAGTGGCCTACAAGTTGGAATTGCCTGAAAGATTGTCAGGAGTTCATAATGTGTTCCACGTTTCCCAGTTGAAGAAGTGCCACGCGGAGATGGCTGACATACCCTTGAGAGACACAGTGCCATTGGAAGCAATTCAGTTGGATAACAATTTGACCTATGAGGAGAAACCAGTTAAGATTCTCGAGTTTGCCAGCCGAGTCACCCACAGCAAGGTTATCAAGTTTTGTAAGGTTCAATGGAGCCACCACACGGAGGATGAAGCCACCTAGGAGCAAGAGGAAGATTTGCTCAAGGACCACCCTCACCTATTTTCTAGCCAACCCGAATCTCGAGGGCGAGATTCATCTTAAGGGGGTAGGTTTGTAACATCCCAAATTTTCAATTTGGAATGTTATACATTAGATCATCATTGCATATCATAATTTATTTGCTTTTGGTTTTGATCCTAGAAATTCTACGCAACTCAAGGACCCACGGAGAGAGTTGGGGATTTCGTTATTTTCATATTTGAGTTTTCTCAAATTTTGAGAATAGGATCATTTGATTTTAATTATTTTATCATCAATTATTTCTATTACAAAAATATGAGAGAGGGAATAAAATGACTTTCCCAAAATAAAGAAATATTGAGGATTTAATAATAAAATCAAATAAGATTTTATTTCAGAGTTTTTCATTATTTTATTTGAATTTAGGAAAAATATGCATTTTTCAAAATTGTATTTAGGCCCCAAATAAATGTTCACCTTGTGCGGCTTGATTTTAGAAGCCGGGGAAAATTTATTTCGGGATTTTTGGAGTCCGTTTAGTATTTCTTTTATTTGTTTTTCTGCACGAAATAATTAAAAAAAACGCAACTGACCTACGGGCCGTGTCCGACCTGGACACTAGGCCCGTCCAGGCTTTATAAGCCGGGAGCCCAGCCCGAGAGCCTCCCCAAACCCTAGCCCAGCCCCACCGCCGCCGCCGCCGCGCCGCGCCGCCGCCCCGCGCCACCGCCGCCGAATCTGTCGCGCCGCCGCCGCCGACCGCTGCCGCCGCCGCCGGATCTGTCGCCGGAGTTTGCCGGGTAGTTTTTTTTAGTCGCCGGTTTTCCTCGAAAAACCATTTGGTTTTTCTGATGGTTTTGTTCGTTTTTTTAGTTTCGGTTTTTTTAAATAGATCGGTTTTCCTGATTTATTTAAATAGCGAGCGTTCGTTCGTTCTAGCGAGCGTTCGTCGTTTTTCTTTTCTCGGATTAAATCCACAATTTTTCTGATCGCAATTCCTGATCCGATTTTCGTTTTAGTATAACTTTTCGCTCGTTTATCGGAATCAGGCGATTCAAGCGCCTGGAGTTTCGTCTCGAAACCCTCTATCCGTTTAACCAACTTAAACAATTTTTTGCCACTGTAAAAATTGTCCTAGATCCAGAATAGTAAACGAAGCCTGGTTCTTTTTCCGTTTGACTTTCGTTGCTTCGTTTGATTTGATTCTTTTTGCAAACCGGAGTTCTTAAGTTGAACTTTCTGGTTAGATCTCTTATTTGAGTTTTAGCTGTGCATTAGATGAATACTTATTGTATGCTTGTTTGTTTGTCTGTGATAGAATACCCGGAGTGTGCTGCCTGTTACTTCGAATCTCTAGGTTTCACGGATCATCAGCAAGGCAAGTAACACTTTGATCATACCTCCTACTACCCAGTTTTATTGCATTAGATCAATCCTCAAACATTGCATGATTAGGATCTAATTAAATTGTGGGATGGGAAGTAGTTGAGGTAGTACCTATTACCTGCTATATTATCAAACCTTTGGGAGTTACTTCTACGTTTGGCTATTATGCCATGCTATGCTAGTAGACGTGGATTGGGTGAGTGATATCCATGACAGATGTGAGTTTGTTAATTAATGGTTTATCTAAGGTGGCAACTTAAACACACATCTGGGTGGATTGAGGTACCTGGGTATTCCAGGATTGCCTGTTTTTCTTTATGGACCGCCACCCAGGCCCAAAGGGATCATGAGATTTTTCATACTAGAAACTTCCGTGTGCAGCCACAAGCTATTATGGGCTCTAGCATAGTTGATTAAGTCATGCGAACTCTTACAGGGTAGACTAGCAGATGTAGGGGAAAGTAGGTGTAACTGTCTATGCATCGTAAGGTGCTAGCGCTTCTGAAAGACTATGTCTCAGTCATCCGTCTTCTCAAACACCATGTAGTGCGAGAAACCAAACGGAGGCGATCGAGTCTTGTTGGGAAAAGTGTGCAAACCTCTACAGAGTATATAAACTAATCATGGTTAGCTGTGTCCCCGGTTATGGACATCTTGAGTATCTAGTACTTGGAATATCATGTGAATCTCATCATGTTACTCTAAATTAATTTTGTTGGGTTTTGTTTAATGATGATGCTTAATTGGGATTGAGAATGTTGTCAACCATTCTCAATGTTTAACAACTACCATGATAGTTAAATAAAATTTATTCCTTTGTAGTAGGAAAAAATTATCTTTACGCAAAACTATAACCATAGAGATTTCCACCTGCCAAATATGCATATAGTATAGCTGTTCCATTCCATTACTCTCTATGTGTTACTTTGCCAGCATATTCCATGTGCTGACCCGTTTTCGGGCTGCAACGTTAATGTTGCAGAGTTTTCAGACGATGATTAAGGAGTTTTTCGGTCGTGGTTCTATACTCAGTGATGCCGTTGGAGTTGATGGACTCACTTATCTTCCAAGCCTTCCGCATTTATCGTTATAGATGGCCTTAAGCCATATTTATTGTAATAAGTTCTGTATTGAGACACTCGATGTAATAAGTGTGTGATTGCTATTCTGTTATAAATCCTTCAAGTACTGTGTGGTGTCAGCATTACTGATCCAGGGATGACACCTGAGCACAGAGATCAGACTTTTTTGAGGTCTGGTCGCTACAGTTTACAAAATGAGCATGTACAAAATGAGCATGAGCATGTGCAGGAAATCTTCTATGTCATTCGTGGAGACTCTGTACAAAATTTTAACTCAATGCATTGTTTTTGAACTAAGCATGTTTTGCCTATTTACACCTGAAAGATATTTGACTTGGAGCTAGAACTCAGTGTTAGACTCTATTATGTACAATACATTATTTCAGTCTACACCCTTGATTTGGTCCTTTGATTTGTATGTTATGTTGTGTAATTGGTCCTCCTCTCTTTCTCGCAGCATGCCTCCTATTCATCTTCTGCACCAAGCAGCACTGTGTCGACTACGTCTGGATAGCACCTCATCTCCATCCTCACCCCCAAGCAGTGTCACCTCACCTCTACTTCCCCACCTGAGCAATGACACCTATGGTCTCGGCTTCACCACCTCCTGTACTTCTCAACCAACGGTGAGATTTCTTTGCTATTTTTATCATTCAGCCATTAGTAATCTTGTAATGGGCACTAATATAGTGTTACAATTTTCTTGTTACGCTCAGTTGTTTCGGATGTAGAAATTATGTTATATAGTGTTGAAATTGTGTGATTATTCTCAGGTGTTTGTTTGTGTTTCTTGAAGTCTGATTTACTCAGCAAGGAAGGGATGAGCTACTGTATAATGTTTATCGGGAGCATGGTAGCCAAGTGGCAAAAGCTTCTGTGTATGCAGATGGAAGCAGATAAGTGTCAGGCTCTTCCTACAGGATGTCTATTGGTTCAGTTCTAGTCATAAACAGAGGTGATATAGTTGCTTTTACTTTGCTCAGTTACTTTGATGTCAGCATTTGAGTACTAATCGATCCATTTCTTTCAATAACCATATTATGTAGAATGATATGTTTTCTTCCATATCATGTATAATTGATTCATTTCTTTCCATAACTATATCATGTATAATGATTGATTTCTGTTTGTAGCAATGCTACCACAAGCAAGCTTATACGATGCATTGTTTTGTGTTCTTTGTAGCCACTAGCCAGCTATGACCAAAGGCCACATATTCTGTTTTAAATTGTTTATCAAGTTTTGAGTTGCTAACCACATATGCCACATGGTTAAATGCTCTGTCTTTAGGTACCACTTCCTTTTTGTTTTTGCAGTTATGCTTTATCTGATTGGTTCAAAATAATCTGTATTGGCAATAACTCCATGGTTTTAATACGGTTTTAATATAGTATTTTTTTCTATTAGTTTTCCATATCTCGAAAATAGGGTAACATGATTTGTTAATTTTTTTTGATAAAAGGGGCCACATGGCCCCCATTTTCATAATGAAAATAGGAGTCTGGATACAACAAATTCAACACCCCACACATTTTTCTCAGACCTGATGCATCACCTCACCAAACTGAAGAACAACCTACATCCTAGACATATAACCACATCTATAGGATGCAAGCCACCCACTACTGGGAGAGTAACAGACTTGTTATTATGTGCCGCTCTTCAGAATTTGCGGGAGATTCTTTTTTGATATTTTAAGGAAATCTCAAAGGATACACTAGCCATTGTCTACTAGTGGTAGATATGACATTTGGCCTGCTTTCCTGAATTAGTTGAGATATGGTCATATTTATCTGCTTCAGTTCAGATAAAGATGTGTTTCATGGGTTCTCTCATCACCTCATATCCAGGTTCTAGGTCCTATTTCATTACCTTTACCACATGCCCATCTTACGGATGCGAATCGTAGCCTCTAGTATGTAAACAATACTTGATCTGATTGAAGAAGTCCTCCCGAGTAATATGGTTATTCTAATTATATAATAATGATTGCTTGTTGCGATGAAGTGTTACACATTTAGAAGATTTTTATTTATGCTGATGAGTTAAACTGCAGCATGTCAAAATCTTTGATGTGTCAATTTAAAATCTAAAATAAGAGCCCCATTTTGAGTTTCTGATCTGTTGCAAGTTTCCCAAGGGTACACAAGTTGATGGAGTTGTGGAAGATCCGCAAGCTGCTGGAGGTTTGGAAGACCTACAGTTAATTTGGTCAAGTGATATATGCCTCGTTTGCTGAACCCAGAGACATTGGCAAGTTTTACTATGCTTATTTGGTGGTTGTTTTGGTACATAAGCCATTTTATGTTCATTTTGGTTGTGTCACACATCTAAAACATATGTACAGAACCTTTTGTGGCACAACCTCCTTGTATATGGTCGTTTCATACATGTATCTAGAAACATATGTATTTGGTTTGGCATGTGTTATTGAATGAAGTTTAAGGTTGGTTGAAGTGTAGGTATGTGCAAGTTCTATGATCTTTCCTGATTGCTCGAGGAGAATGAATGGATATTAAATCAGGTATATGTTGCTCGATGAATGGATAATAAATTAGGTATATATTTCCTAGAACGGTTTTCTAGTGAAACACAGCGTGGGGCATATTAATTGCCGGGTGAACATGTTTTTGCTGGCAGTGAAACTGCCGGTAAGTGTTCATTCTGATGCCATGGCCAATCTGCCGGGAGAAAATGAACTGCTGGCTTATTCATGGGTCGGGGCAGATAAACTGCCAGGAATAGTTTATCTGCCAGGAGAAGTAATCCCCGGCAGCCGTTCTTGTGACAGTTCTATCTGCCGGGAGAACCAGCGTCCCCACAGTTTATCTGCCATCTTAAGTGATTTCTCCCGGTAGATTGTATGCCATTACATCCATGTTGGGGTGTAGTGAAACTAAAAGACTCGATTGCAAGATCTAAAGATATACCTTCAAGCGCTAACCTCCCCGGCAATGGCGCCAGAAAAGAGCTTGATGTCTACTACACAATCTTCTTCTTGTAGACATTGTTGGGCCTCCAAGTGCAGAGGTTTGTAGGACAGTAGCAAATTTCCCTCAAGTGGATGACCTAAGGTTTATTAATCCATAGGAGGCATAGGATGAAGATGGTCCCTCTCAAGCAACCCTGCAACCAAATAACAAAGAGTCTCTTGTGTCCCCAACACACCCAATACAATGGTAAATTGTATAGGTGCATTAGTTCGGTGAAGAGATGGTGATACAAGTGGTATATGGATGGTAGATAATAGTTTTTGTAATCTGAAAATATAAAAACAGCAAGGTAACTAATGATAAAAGTGAGCGTAAACGGTATTGCAATGTGTTAAAACAAGGCCTAGGGTTCATACTTTCACTAGTGCAAGTCCTCTCAACAATAATAACATAATTGGATCACATAACTATCCCTCAACATGCAACAAAGAGTCACTCCAAAGTCACTAATAGTGGAGAACGAACGAAGAGATTATGTACGGTACGAAATCACCTCAAAGTTATTCTTTCCAATCAATCCATTGGGCTATTCCTATAAGTGTCACAAACAGCCCTAGAGTTCATACTAGAATAACACCTTAAGACACAAATCAACCAAAACCCTAATGTCACCTAGATACTCCAATGTCACCTCAAGTATCCATGGGTATGATTATACGATATGTATCACACAATCTCAGATTCATCTATTCAACCAACACATAGGACCTCAAAGAGTGCCCCAAAGTTTCTACCGGAGAATCACGATGAAAACGTGTGCCAACCCCTATGCATAGGTACATTGGCGGAACCCGCAAGTTGATCACCAAAACATACATCAAGTGAATCACGTGGTATCCCGTTGTCACCACAGATACGCACGACAAGACATACATCAAGTGTTCTCAAATCTTTAAAGACTCAATATGATAAGATAACTTCAAAGGGAAAACTCAATCCATTACAAGATAGTACAGGGGGGAGAAAACATCATAGGATTCAAATATAATAGCAAAGCTCACGATACATCAAGATCGTATCACCTCAAGAACACGAGAGAGAGAGAGATCAAACACATAGCTACTGGTACATACCCTCAACCCCGAGGGAGAACTACTCCCTCCTCATCATGGAGAGCACCGGGATGATGAAGATGGCCACCGGAGAGGGATGCCCCCTCCGGCAGGGTGCTGGAACGGGTCTAGATTGGTTTTCGGTGGCTACGGGGGCTTCTGGCGGCGGAACTCCCGATCTATTGTGCTCCCGGATGTTTTTAGGGTATATGGAGATATATAGGTAGAAGAAGTACATCAGGGGCCCACGAGGGGCCCACGAGGGTGGAGGGCGCGCCCAGGGGGGTGGGCACGCCCCCTGCCTCGTGGCCTCCTTGTAGATCCCCTGACGTGCACTCCAAGTCTTCTGGGCTTCTTCTGATCCAAAAATAAGTTCCGTGAAGTTTCAGATTAATTGGACTCCGTTTGGTTTTCCTTTTCTGCGATATTCTAAAACAAGGTAAAAATAGAAATTGGCACTGGGCTCTGGGTTAATAGGTTAGTCCCAAAAAATGATATAAAAGTTTATAATAAAGCCCTTAAACATCCTAAACAGTAGATAATATAGCATGGAGCAATCAAAAATTATAGATACGTTGGAGACGTATCATGTATGTTGTCTAATGACTAGCTACTACCACACATTGGGTTCCGGTAACTCGGCCCCTCTCGGCTTATTAATCACCTCAATCTCTGTCCAGGAGTTGCAACTAGTTTCTGGTGTTTTTAGGTAGTGCTATTTTTCTACCGAGTGGCACCCGACAGGGTGGACTTGGGACAAACTAGGCACCATGGCCCGATGTACCAAGTGGCACCCATTTGGTGGGCTTGGGAACCCTGCACACATCGTTTGGGGCTATGAGCGAAACCCCGACCGGATCTCCTTGCAGATGGAACCCGAATAGGCGATAAACCTGGATTAGAGTCTTGTGTGGTTAGTCAGGTCGTGGCCGACACCCTCGCCAGGCTTCTGCTTGAAGGTTGCCGAGATACATGACATGTACATGGCGGTAAGTGGCGAGAGCATGTGTGAAGAAGTACACCCCTGCAGGGTTATCATGATCTATTCGAATAGCCGGGTCTGCGGTTATGGACTTCTTGGATGCTTACGTGGTACATAGACAACTTAAAGTGGATACTTTAAAATGCGCAAGACAAGTGTGAGTGCTATGGATGGCCTTCTCGTAGGGAGACGGGAATGGATCCATAGTAGTGTATTGATGTGGTGATTAGTGGACTCGTGTGCGCTTTCTCACCTCAAAGAAGTTACTCGTAGTCGTAGAACAGGATAGCCACTGAGTCAAAGATGGCTTGCTGCAACTAAACCCCACATTGCCTTTTGATACTAATGCATGTATGATAGGATCTGATGTAAGTCTTGCTGAGTACCTTTGTACTCACGTTTGCTTTATTTATGTTTTGTAGAGGAGACCTCGGTCCCACTAGTAGTTCCTCATGGACTTCGACGAGTAGCTTGTTACTTCAGCTACGATCTTGTACCCTTGGGAGGGTCTTGTAGATAGTCAACTTCTCAGCCTTTTCCTTTTGTAGTTGTCTGTACTTAGACATGTAATGCTTCCGTTGCTTGTATGCTCTGAATGATGGGTCATGAGACCCCTATTTGTATTAAATGCTTGTGGCTCTTCTGGGCCTTTATCTATATGAGTTGGAGTTATGTTGTGATGCCATGTTGTACAACACATACTTGCATGTTATGCGTACGTGTGACATGTATTGCTATGTGTGGAATCCGACAACCTAGTTGTCTATCCTTGGTAGCCTTTCTTATGGGTAAATGTAGTCTAGTCCTTCCACTGAGCCATGGTAGTCTGCTATAGCCCGGATTACCGAAGTCCTGTTAGCCCAGTTGCTACTGCTTCGGAACACTTAGACTGGCCGACATGTGTCCTTCTTCATTCCTGTGTCTGTCCCTTCGGGGAAATGTCACGCGGTGTCTACCGGAGTCCTGCTAGCCCGCTATAGCCCGGGTTCCCGGAGTCCTGTTAGCCCAGTTGCTACAGCCCGGATTCACTCACTGATGTCCGACACGTTCGTTTCTGGGTCATGTATGCCTGTCCCTGTAAGTTAATGCCACTTTGGGTTTAAGACTAGTCATGTCGGCCCGGGTTCTCTGTCATATGGATGCTAGCGACACTATCATATACGTGAGCCAAAAGGCGCAAACGGTCCCGGGCCAGGTAAGGTGGCACCCGTGGGAATACCGTGCGTGAGGTCGCAAAGTGATATGATGTGTTACATGCTAGATCGGTGTGACTTAGGATCAGGGTCCTGACAGTATGCTCTCATAGTAGGTGTCCACCATATTCGCCAGTTCCTCCTACCCAGTTGCAATCCTTGTTCCATTCGTCAAGGTGGTGATGGTATTTCTTCTCTGTCTCTGACACGCGCTTTGGTGAAAGAGCCTTGTGTTCGCGTCGCCCTCCTTATGGTAGATGATTCTAGACCTTTGGCGCGCAATGGATCTTTCCAGGGAGCATAGGCCCAATAGCTTGTGTTTTAGGATTTTGCGTAGTTCCCTTTCCTGGGCGGTGAGGGTTCTGTCGTCCATTGCCTTGTCAAGGCGGGAAATGACCTCCAAAGCTATAGCAATGCGCAATTTGATGTTCCTGATCCATCGATCACTCCACTTTTTCAAACTCTTTGCATTGGCCCTTAGCTTCTTATCGAGCGTCACATAAGGATTCCCTCCCCTAGGAATGGAGCCCCACGCCTCCGCGATGGTCTCCAAGAATCCTTCTTCCTTTGTCCAAAATGCCTCAAACTTGAATCTCTTTCCCATGCATAGGTCTGCATTCACATCTAGTAGCAGTGGGCAATGATCTTAAATCACCGTGCCTACTACCGAACGGCAGCATGTTGGGTATATGTCTTCCCATGACGTGGTGCAGAAGATATGTCCTCAAGCTTACTAAACTTCTAGATTGCATGTCCTCTACTTAGTTTCTCTTAAATGTTCTTAAAACAGTTCATTATTGTGTTTTTTAAGAAGTTAACAATTCAAAGTGATGGCATCAGCATACTGCAACCGATAAATAACTTTTTTTTGGAGGTAATGGGCAGCTGCGCCCTTTCATTCATTCATAAATTGTTCATTACAGATAGTAGTCCTGATTACATCAGGGAACTCGTTAAACTAGAAGGACCAAACATCATGCTTTGCCGATTTAGCGAGAGCATGTGTTTGCCGCATGCACACTTCCCCAGTGATCATGTACCACCACAGCAAAGGTTGCTCTTACAGACTGGGAGAAGATTGTTGCATCCATGATGACGAACATTGGACCATGCGGTGGTGGATACCATTTTTGGATTGACTTCGAGGTCCCACGTCTTGTGGAAGTGGTCGAGCTAAAAAAATGCAGATTGATAAAGTTAACAGAAGCTTTGATTTCCCACCACATGAAGAGGATGAGTTAAAGCCTCACAATTTCGGTAGGCATTTCCGTTTTCCCATATATGCCATATTGCCAAAGCCATAACGACAGAGTGAAAATCAGTAGTATTTGTTATCCACTCTAAAAACCCATTGCCTAATGTGCATGAAACTGTTTAGTTTCATGAAAATTCCATAATCTTTCTTAAGTTCTTTCCAGATTTCCTTAACATAGTGGCACTGCAAAAATCAATGTTTAGTTTCCTCCCTATTGCAGAAATGACAATCATACCTTGTGGGAATTGATCTCACTTGGACTTGAACACCCGTTGGGAGACAAAACACAGGATTACCCATAGTTTCCTCCACTTTTCATGACCTCATCAAATTATAGTTTGGCCTGACTGTGTAAATGCCATTTTTTGTGTGTGGCTAGGAAGCAAAATCTGAGCATCCTTATGTGCTCAAAAATATATTTCTAACAGTTTCCTCATTCCACTGTCACCCAACCCACAATTTCATTATCACTTTCGGAGGAAGTATGTTGTAGAGTTCCAGGGAAAATCTTAGGAATCCAATTATCTTCAAATATGTTTTTTTGCCAACTCCGGCTCTCCAAAGTAGGCCTTTCTGCAAATTGCCACTCATATATCATACTATGCCAAGTATAGTAAGACGACCTTGGGCATTTGGTTGCCCAAAAGTCATCTTCCGAATAGTATCTTCCTTTCAATACCTTAGCAAAAAATGAGTAAGCATTAGTTACAGGTGCCAACATTGTTTTTCCAGCATGGCTTGGTCGAATATTGACATGTCTATAAAACCCAGGTGAGGAGGTTATTTCGACTAGGTAGTTCCACGATGCAATAAGACCTAGGAGGCCCAAGCTCGCACGTGTTACTGCCCAAGGCAACGTCAGCAATCAGGGTAGCCTGTCAGTGGGAGTGAGTGGGTTTAACTATCAGTTGATATCTTGCCAGTTCGTTTGTGTATTAGGACAACATCGAGACGCATTAAACCAGGTGTTACAAAGACAACAGTACAATGCATTCAAGACGCTAGTGTTGATGGCGTTTGTTACTACCCATAGTGGGTTGTTTATTGCCTATACTCACTTTTAGTCATTGGTGGCTGGCTGAAGGACCCCGCTAGTAGCATACTCTATATAAACCTGCGTAGGGTACCTAGCTAAAGGTTTGCAATCTATGTAATCAAACGCTCATATGCAACAGCAACTCTCAAGAGGGATAGGATTAGGGTTTTTACCTCCATCGACGAGGGGCCTGAACCTGTACATGTCCTTGTGTCCCCCATTGCGTCTCAATAGATCAAGATCCATTCGTACTCCTATCTTACTATCAGATATAGCACCACTACAATTGGCACCTACTTTGGGTTGCACATCTATCGATCAATGTGTAGATGGTTTTTCCTTCTTCATCGATTTCTGGCATTGAGATGATCTTGGGGGATATCATCTTCTTTGGGTCGATTAGATTCACTTTTGATGATTCAGTGTGGCTTCTCGAGGCCCCACTAGATGGCGACTTGTTGTTTACCCATGGAAACACACACTTACACGCCAATGATTCGGGCATGTTGTTCCTTCAAGAACTGGTACCATACCGGGCTGTTGGGTCGCTCACTCTTCGTCATCACCAAAAGCGTTCCGGCAAAACCCGTCTCCATCGCTCATCGCCTCGCTCAGTGGTGTAGTAGGCCGTGATGGTTCACCTCTTCGATTTGTTGCATAATATCTTTTGAGTCCATATCAGAGGATGATGAGAGATGCGGGGGCCTCAACTCCATAGCAGAAGTTTGTATGGTTGGAATCCCTCCACCATCACCGCCTCCTGTCTGCTGTGACGCGTGATGCTGTGGCAAATAATACTAGTGTAGAAAAGCTTATTTATGGCGTGGCAAAAGTGGCCTTCCTGGAGTTGGGTTCCAACGCCACCAATATGGCGCCAGTGACAAAATTTACTATTGGCATGGGAGCACACATCAGCACTATTTTATATACTGATGATGTGCCGCGTGGCCAATGCCAGCAATAAGTGTCTGTTACCACTCATGTGCCTTGTTGGCCCAACGCCAACAAATTGAATTTTCACTTACAAAAATAACTATATGCATCTATGCAAGCCATCAAGTAATTTAAGATATACTGCATTGATGTCTACTACACAACCTTCTTCTTGTAGACATTGTAGGGCCTCCAAGTGCAAAGGTTTGTAGGACAGTAGCAAATTTCCCTCAAGTGGATGACCTAAGGTTTATCAATCCGTAGGAGGCGTAGGATGAAGATGGTCTCTCTCAAGCAACCCTGCAACCAAATAGCAAAGAGTCTCTTGTGTCCCCAACACACCCAATACAATGGTAAATTGTATAGGTGCACTAGTTCGGCGAAGAGATGGTGATACAAGTGCAATATGGATAGTAGATAATGGTTTTTGTAATCTGAAAATATATAAACAGCAAGGTAACTAATGATAAAAGTGAGCACAAACGGTATTGCAATTCTAGGAAACAAGGCCTAGGGTTCATACTTTCACTAGTGCAAGTCCTCTCAATAATAATAACATAATTGGATCACATAACTATCCCTCAACATGCAACAAAGAGTCACTCCAAAGTCACTAATAGCGAGAACAAACGAAGAGATTATGGTAGGGTACGAAACCACCTCAAAGTTATCCTTTCTGATCGATCTATTCAAGAGTCCGTAGTAAAATAACATGAAGCTATTCTTTCCGTTCAATCTATCATAGAGTTCGTACTAGAATAACACCTTAAGACACAAATGAACCAAAACCCTAATGTCACCTAGATACTCCAATGTCACCTCAAGTATCCGTGGGTATGATTATACGATATGCATCACACAATCTCAGATTCATCTATTCAAACCAACACAAAGTACTTCAAAGAGTGCCCCAAAGTTTCTACCGGAGAGTCAAGACGAAAACGTGTGCCAACCCCTATGCATAGGTTCATGGGCGGAACCCACAAGTTGATCACCAAAACATACATCAAGTGGATCAATAGAATACCCCATTGTCACCACGGGTATCCCACGCAAGACATACATCAAGTGTTCTCAAATCCTTAAAGACTCAATCCGATAAGATAACTTCAAAGGGAAAACTCAATTCATCACAAGAGAGTAGAGGGGGAGAAACATGATAAGATCCAACTATAATAGCAAAGCTCGCGATACATCAAGATCGTACCACCTTAAGAATATGAGAGAGAGATCAAACACATAGCTACTGGTACATACCCTCAGCACCGAGGGAGAACTACTCCCTCCTCATCATGGAGAGTGCCGGGATGATGAAGATGGACACCAGAGAGGGATTCCCCCCTCCGGCAGGGTGTCAGAACGGGTCTAGATTGGTTTTTGGTGGCTACGGAGGCTTCTGGCAGCGAAACTCCTGATCTATTTTGCTCCTCGAAGTTTTTAGGGTATATGGGTATATATGGGAGGAATAAGTACATCGGTGGACCTCCGGGCTGTCCACAAGGCAGGGGCGCCCCTAGGGGGGGCGCCCCCACCCTTGTGGGTAGCCCGGGACTCTCCTGGTCCAACTCCGATACTCCGTGGGCTTCTTCTGGTCCAAAAATAAGTTCCGTGTAGTTTCAAGTCAATTGGACTCCTTTTGATTTTCCTTTTCTGCGATACTCTAAAACAAGGAAAAAATAGAAACTGGCATTGGGCTCTATGTTAATAGGTTAGTCCCAAAAATCATCTAAAATAGCATATAAATGCATATAAAACATCCAAGTTTGATAATATAATAGCATGGAACAATAAAAAATTATAGATACGTTGGAGACATATCAGCATCCCCAAGCTTAATTCCTGCTCGTCCTCGAGTAGGTAAATGATAAAAACAGAATTTTTGATGTGGAATGTGATCTAACATATTTATCCATGTAATCTTCTTTATTGTGGCAAGAATATTCAGATCCATAAGATTCAAGACAAAAGTTTAATATCGACATAAAAATAATAATACTTCAAGCATACTAACAAAGTAATCATGTCTTCTCAAAATAACATGGCCAAAGAAAGCTATCCCTACAAAATCATATAGTCTGGCTATGCTCCATCTTCACCACACAAAATATTTAAATCATGCACAACCCCGATGACAAGCCAAGAAATTGTTTCATACTTCTGATGTTCTCAAACTTTTTCAATCTTCACGCAATACATGAGTGTGAGCCATGGACATAGCACTATAGGTGGAATAGAATGGTGGTTGTGGAGAAGACAAAAAGGAGAAGATAGTCTCACATCAACTAGGCGTATCAACAGGCTATGGAGATGCCCATCAAGAGATATCAATGTGAGTGAGTAGGGATTGCCATGCAACGGATGCACTAGAGCTATAAATGTACGGAAACTCAACAAAAGAATCTAGTGGGTGTGCATCCAACTCGCTTGCTCACGAAGACCTAGGGCATTTTTAGGAAGCCCATCATTGGAATATACAAGCCAAGTTATATAATGAAAGATTCCCACTAGTATATGAAAGTGACAACATAGGGGACTCTCTATCATGAAGATCATGGTGCTACTTTGAAGCACAAGTGTGGTAAAAGGATAGTAGCATTATCCCTTCTCTATTTTCTCATTTTTTTATTTTTTTTATTTGGGCCTTTTCTCTTTTTTATGGCCTCTTTTTTTCTCTTTTTTTTATTTTTCGTCCGGAGTCTCATCCCAAATTATGGGGGAATCATAGTCTCCATCATCCTTTCCTCACTGGGACAATGCTCTAATAATGATGATCATCACACTTTTATATACTTACAACTCAAGAATTACAACTCGATACTTAGAACAAAATATGACTATATGAATGCCTCCGGCGGTGTACCGGGATGTGCAATGATCCATGAGTGAAATGTATGAAGAATT
Organism: Triticum dicoccoides; assembly: GCF_002162155.2. NCBI lineage: Eukaryota > Viridiplantae > Streptophyta > Magnoliopsida > Poales > Poaceae > Triticum > Triticum dicoccoides. The sequence continues at coordinate 408,464,650 of NC_041380.1, forward strand.
ATGAATGGTGGCTTTGCCACAAATACGATGTCAACTACATGATCATGCAAAGCAATATGACAATGATGGAGCGTGTCATAATAACGGAATGGTGGAAGGTTGCATGGCAATATATCTCGGAATGGCTATCGAAATGCCATAATAGGTAGGTATGGTGGCTGTTTGAGGAAGGTATATGGTGGGTTTATGGTACCGGCGAAAGTTGCGCGGTACTAGAGAGGCTAGCAATGGTGGAAGGGTGAGAGTGCATATAATCCATGGACTCAACATTAGTCATAAAGAACTCACATACTTATTGCAAAAATCTATTAGTTATCGAAACAAAGTACTACATGCATGCTCCTAGGGGGATAGACTGGTAGGAAAAGACCATCGCTCGTCCCCGACCGCCACTCATTGTTGGAAATATGCCCTAGAGGCAATAATAAATTAGTTATTATTATATCATATTTCATTGTTCATGATAATCGTTTATTATCCATGCTAGAATTGTATTGATAGGAAACTCAAATACATGTGTGGATAAATAGACAACACCATGTCCCTAGTAAGCCTCTAGTTGACTAGCTCGTTGATCAATAGATGGTTACGGTTTCCTGACCATGGACATTGGATGTCGTTGATAACGGGATCACATCATTAGGAGAATGATGTGATGGACAAGACCCAATCCTAAGCCTAGCACAAGATCGTGTAGTTCGTTTGCTAAAGCTTTTCTAATGTCAAGTATCATTTCCTTAGACCATGAGATTGTGCAACTCCAGATACCGTAGGAGTGCTTTGGGTGTGCCAAACGTCACAACGTAACTGGGTGGCTATAAATATACACTACAGGTATCACCGAAAGTGTCTATTGGGTTGGCACGAATCGAGACTGGGATTTGTCACTACGTGTAAACAGAGAGGTATCTCTGGGCCCACTCGGTAGGACATCATCATAATGTGCACAATGTGACCAAGGAGTTGATCACGGGATGATGTGTTACGGAATGAGTAAAGAGACTTGCCGGTAACATGATTGAACAAGGTATCGGAATACTGACGATCGAATCTCGGGCAAGTACAATAACGCTGGACAAAGGGAATTGAATACGGGATTGATTGAATCCTCGACATCGTGGTTCATCCGATGAGATCATCGTGGAACATGTGGGAGCCAACATGGGTATCCAGATCCCGCTATTGGTTATTGATTGGAGAGTTGTCTCGGCCATGTCTGCATGACTCCCGAGCCCGTAGGGTCTACACACTTAAGGTTCGATGACGTTAGGGTTATAGGGAATAGATATACGTGGTTACCAAATGTTGTTTGGAGTCTCGGACGAGATCCCGGACGTCACGAGGAGTTCTGAAATGGTCCATAGGTAAAGATTTATATATGGGAAGTCATCATACGGTCATCGGAATAATTCGAGGGTTACCGGTATTGTACCGGGACCACTAGAGGGGTTCCGGGGGTCCACCGGGAGGGTCCACCTGCCCCGGAGGGCCCTGTGGGTTGTGTGTGGAGAGGGACCAGCCCCTTAATGGGCTGGGTGCCTCCTCCCTAGGGCCCATGCACCTAGGGTTTTGGGGAACCCTAAAAGGGGGGCGCCCTCCTTGCCTTGGGGGCAAGGCAACCCCCTTGGCCGCTGCCCCCTCCTTAGATTGGATCTGAGGAGGCCGGCCCCCTCTCCCTTGCCCCTATATATATGTGGGGGGGGGGTGGGTGGGAGGGCAGCCGCACCCAAGTTCTGGTGCAGCCCTTCCCCTCTCCCAAGTCCTCCTCCTCTCCCGCGGTGCTTGGTGAAGCCCTGTAGGATTGCCACGCTCCTCCTTCACCACCACCCCATCGTGCTGCTGCTGGATGGAGTATTCCCCAACCTCTCCTTCTCCCCTTGCTGGATCAAGGCGTAGAATACGTCACCGGGCTGCACGTGTGTTGAATGCGGAGGCACCGTGGTTCGACGCTTAGATCGGAATCAACCGCGATCTGAATCGCTACGAGTACGACTCCTTCATCCGCGTTCTTGCAACGCTTTCGCTTAGCAATCTACAAGGGTATGTAGATGCACTCCCCTTCCCCTTGTTGCTAGATTACTCCATAGATTGATCTTGGTGATGCGTAGAAAATTTTAAATTTCTGCTACGATCCCCAACAGTGGCATCATGAGCTAGGTCTATGCGTAGTTTCTATGCACGAGTAGAACACAAGTTGTTGTGGCCGTCGATTTTGTCAATTTACTTGCCGTTACTAGTCTTATCTTGATTCGGCGGCATCGTGGGATGAAGCGGCCCGGACCGACTATCGTGGAATTGTCACGGCAGATGTCCTTAGTGTCAGGACTTAGTCGCGAGGCCAACACATCTATGTGGTAGCTTGAGAGGGGTTGAGCGGGACGAGAGACGCGATGTTTTACCCAGGTTCGGCCCCTCACGATGGAGGTAAAAGCCTACATCCTGCTTCATTGATACTGATGATGATGATCACGGTTACAAGAGTGCTCTATCTCGAGAGCTATTGTCTAAACCTAACTTGTCCAACTTGTGGAACCTGTGAATCTTCTCCCCTTTTGGGGAGCCCCGCCCCTCCTTATATATGTTGGAGGGGCGGGTTACATCTAGAGTCCTATTAGGATTAGGACTACTCTATCTCTAATACAAACCGGATACAAGTCCAGGTCTTAACTCTTTGTAAGATAAATGTTCCTCATGCCTTTCCTCTTAAACCGGCCCACCACTAACGTAAACCGGCCTTCTGGGCCTTGGGCCTTGTCATTTATCTGACCCGTCCGCCGGGTCACAAGTGTGTCATAATGTTCCGGTGGGTTGCTTGTAAACCGCCAGGTCAGGGCAGGTCGCTAGTGAATCGCCAAGTGTAAACCGGGTCTCAAGTAAACCGCCAAGTCCAGCCGGGTCACCAATGAATCTTCAGGCTCGTGAATCGTCATACCAGTGAACCGCCTCACATGTAAATCGCCAGACACATAAACCACCAATCACGTAAACCGCCAATCCTCTGGCGGTTTACCAATGAAACGCCTAGTCCGGTCGGGTTATACTTTCGGTCGGTTTACGCCGCGGGGTATATCCCCGACATTAGCCCCCAAGTTTAGCTTGGATTTATCCATGGTAAACTTATGCTGCAAAATAAACACAAGAACAAATTTGACAGGTTATGCTCCGGGTTAAGAATTCTTGTAAACCGGTACCTGATCACCCTTAAGTCCTTGTTATTTCCTCCTTCCAGGAAATCTGGGTCAACAGACCAGCTTCGTAATCAATTTGCCGACATTGGTTTGTCATAGAGAAATATTATGAAGAATAACCCCTTTGACTCATCTCCCAAAGCGCCGGTTTAAGAAATATAGGTCTTGAAATACTTATCTGATATTCAGCCGGTTTGAAGATGTAAAACTTGCCGGTTTAATATTACCAAAATGGCCAGTTTATAAATATTGATGGCACCAGGTCATAATTGTTGTCGACACCGGGTCATGTAATTGATCTTCCTGATTTGCTCAAAACTGATAAAATGAAGATGTTCCTCCTTTATATGCATAATACCTGTAGCCCCCAAGTCTTAAGAGGAGAACATAGTGATAACTTAAGACTTGCTCCAATAAGTGTTTCAACCTTGAAGAAATCTGGTTTGTTCATCTCAATCATATAAACTGAATACTCCATATATGTAGCCCCCAAGTACCGGGTTGTCATGCTTGCAGCAACCTGGAACTTGTAATTGCTTATAAAAACTTCAATCAGTGTAACCCCCAAGGGCCGGGTCATTATGCAATAATGAGCAGGGACTTTGTAAATATAAGCATGTAGATTTTAGCAGCGATGTGTAACCCCCAAGGGCCGGCTTAGTAAGATAACACTGAACCGGGACTTGATATATACTTCAATGAAAATAACATCTTATAATGTAGCTTCCATAGTAGGGCTTGAACCCATGTCCACAAGGTTAAGAGCTTTGTGCTTTACCAACTGAGCAATGGATCCTTCAATATTATGGACGAAAACTTATGTACCTTGAATTGTCGATAGGAGTAATTGGTAGCCCCCAAGGGCCGGCTCATTATAATATGATGAGTCGGGTCTTCAATAAGACTAGTAAAAATGACCTTGCATTAGCTCCCAAGTGTCATGGTGCATGCTTGCAGCGACATGAGGCTTGCATGTAATCTCAATTTGAATAATGTAGCCCCCAAGTGCCGGGTTGTAAGCCTGCAACGACTCGGGACTATTCCTTCCATTGTAGAATAAATCATATCCTTTGATAAAATAATAGCCATTGCGCTGAAGCGACTTTGAAAACCTCAATCGTAATATTGGTTATTGATAACCATAATAAAAATCCAGCCATGTTGGCTATTTGAATAATACACCCAATGATTTATAAGCGCACAATTCCAATGGCACAATCCAAATATATACTGGCGACTTATAGTCCAAAGCCAAGCCGGTTCAATAAACACCGGTGATTTGTAATTATGCTTTATTCAACCTGTTTCTGCATACAACAAGTTTAAAGTGTCCTGGCGGGTTACCGTCGGACGGATCATAACGCCCAACATATAACCCGGGTTTATAACCAAGGCTGCACTTAAGAATAATCAAATATGAAATATATCATACCTGTGACATTGAATCACATTGTTGGTTTTACCAACTTTTTGTAGTAAGGGTGATAACCCAAATCTTGAGTACTGACAACTCCTTCCATATTGTGCCGATTTATGATAAAACCGTGCCGGGTTGTGATAAACGCCGGTTTAACCATATATAATACTGGCGACTCGTAGTCAAACCAGACCGGGCTGATAGTCTCCGGCTTATAATTTGATCGTGTACTAACAACTTGTAGTTGAAAGCCGAGCCAGGTTGATAAACACCGGTTTACTCCATAATAGGATGGTAACTTAAAACCAAACCGGGCAGATAGTCTCCGGATTAAGATTTGACCGTGTTCCGTCAATTTGTAATTGACAGCCGAAACGGTTTTAAGAATTTGTCGGTTTTCAAAACACAACAAAAGAAATATATGTCTAAATGAAACAAACTTTCAAAGGCAATGATGAAACAATTGGCAAAAAAGAAGCAATTGAGGTCATCAAATGGCATTACCATGGTCGGACACGACCAAGCCCCCAATAGGCGTAGCTATGGTTCAATTCAGCCAGGTCCCCAAATGATGCAGTGGCATGATGCCGATCAAGAGGCGTAGCAATGGTTCGGGTTTGACCAAAGCCCCCAAGTGATTCTGTGGCCTTAGGCCGATCAAGAGGCATGACTGGTTCAGACATGACCAAGTCCCCAAGTGATCTGGCGGCTTTCGCCTATCAAAAGGTGTTGCATTGGTTCAGACATGACCAAGCCTCCAAGTGATGTTGTCGCACTAGGCCGATCAAGAGGCGTGACTATGGTTCAGACGTGACCACAAGTCCCCAAGTGATCAATAATATGATAAGCCAATAAGGCATGGTACCCATGTCTAAACCGCACATCATGGCAACAGGTCCTCTTTGGCACCTTTTAACTTTTTGCAAGAGATAAATCCTTCTTGAACCGGATGTTAAACCAGATATTGAGAGCTTCAAAGCTTTGTGGGAGACATCTTTCCCTTGAACCGGATTTTAAACCGGAATCTTCATTTTTAGCCGGAAATTTTCTGACGGCCTTTAAAATTTGCACCAATATGGCGGTTTAGGGTCCTGCATTTAGATAACTTTGCAAGCCGGAGTAATTGCTCTTTCAAAGAAAGCAATATATAATATAAAAATATATTGGATGGATTTCACCTGATATGTCAGTCCAGTTGGTATCCATCGCGGGGTTATATGCCAGTACGGACAAAAGAGTCGGCCGCGGCGTTGTAAACCGGTTCGGACGGGCGAGACAAATGCAAGCGTGGTCCCGACAAGCTGATGTAAACCGGGCTGTAAGGGCGGCGTCTTGCACGCGTCCATTCACCGTGTGATGTGGCACGGACGAACACCGGGCTGGACGTTGCCAGCGCGTACTCTGTACCCATGGTATAAATCATGTTTATAATGAATAATTGTCCTGCATATCAAAATATCCGGTCCAAAGTAATTGTTCCCTTGATAAAAACAATATATACCAAGAAACTAGATTTAGATGGATATCACCTGATGTTTTTTTTTCGGACAATGGATGATCTGTTCATCGCGACAGAGGCGGTTTAGGCTGGTCGGTGACTCAATATGATCCTGACGGTTCAAGCAGAAACCCTCTGGGTTATTTTCCAGGTCTTTAAACACCCGACACGAGCGGTGTAGATGTATACGTCGTCTCCGACGCCGGCGCACGAGGACCGGATCATACCTTGGCCATGAGCCAGTTGACCTGTGTATAGCATAGCATACCGTGGAAAAAGCTTTGGATGATACTTAATTATACTAGTAAAAGTTTAGAAAAATAGCACATGATTTGTTCGTATGGCCGATGATCCATATGTAATATCCATCAATAAATTTGGGAGTGAAGCGCGGCAGAAGAGGCAGGCAAGCCGGCAAGCGTAGCGGTGAAACGCCGTGGTGAGGTCAGCGGAAACGCGGCCAGCCCGTGACTTCGGCGACTTGGAGCAAAGGACGGCTTCAGGTCGTAGCTACACCTCTTCATTTTTTTTGCAAAGGCTGTCGCATGTCCTCATCAGTTCTGACATTTATCTAGAGGTATGTGGCTGACGATCCTTTGATATCACATCCTTGTGAGACTTTGGGCCCTGTGCTATGAATAGTACTAGTACTAGACCTCCTATGAGATGTACTAGTAATAGGAGAGCGGCGTTTCCTTATTCTCCTTTCCTTATTCTCATTTTCTTTCGGCCTTTGACTTCTGCAGATTGCCTCTGCACGTGCGTGCACCATCAAATGGGGCTAACGGGCACATGCCTCGAACATGTTTTTGTCTGGGTGCCTTGGGCGTCCGCTGCTGTAGTTTATTTTTTGTCGTAGGCGATAGCAATAATAGCAGATTCGTTGCCGCCGCTCATTACTTTTAGCTGTCGATGTCCATACCCAGCCACTTGGTCATCGCTGATATAATTGCTAGTATTATCCAGATCGAAGCCTCCTGATCGTTGTTAAATCAATCGGTTTATACCGATCGCTCGCGACAAAGCACCCGCCCCTTTTCTTATCAATCCGGTATGCATCGTCCAGCTTGAATACTCAATATGGGCGTGGGACCGAATCCAACTCCAATACAGCTCGGTATTACTGCTTCTGCTTAGCGGTAGCTGAAAAATCTTGTTTTATCTCGGTGAAACTTGCAACCAGGCGGTTTAGACGGATCTTGCTCCCTTCTGTCTTTACTGATTTTCAGGGTGGTGACTGCACCCGACGCCGCCCTTAATCTCATCAACTCAAAACCTCGTACTACCAGCTCTGAACCTAATCAACTCTTGTCCAAGGTTATCCATTACCTAGTTATCCCGTATGATTGCCTCAAACCGGCTCTTCTTCATCCGGCCAAAAGCGAACTCTTCGAACCCTAGATAAAATCCCTCCAAGAACTCAATACCATCATGCGCAGGCCCCACGGTGGGCACCAACTGTCATGGAATTGTCACGGCAGATGTCCTTAGTGTCAGGACTTAGTCGCGAGGCCAACACATCTATGTGGTAGCTTGAGAGGGGTTGAGCGGGACGAGAGACGCAATGTTTTACCCAAGTTCGGCCCCTCACGGTGGAGGTAAAAGCCTACATCCTGCTTCATTGATATTGATGATGATGATCACGGTTACAAGAGTGCTCTATCTCAAGAGCTATTGTCTAAACCTAACTTGTCCAACTTGTGGAACCTGTGAATCTTCTCCCCTTTTGGGGAGCCCTGCCCCTCCTTATATATGTTGGAGGGGCGGGTTACATCTAGAGTCCTATTAGGATTAGGACTAGTCTATCTCTAATACAAACCGGATACAAGTCCAGGTCTTAACTCTTTGTAAGATAAATGTTCCTCATGCCTTTCCTCTTAAACCGGCCCACCACTAACGTAAACCGGCCTTCTGGGCCTTGGGCCTTGTCATTTATCTGACCCGTCCGCCGGGTCACAAGTGTGTCATAATGTTACAGCGGGTTGCTTGTAAACTGCCAGGTCAGGGCAGGTCGCCAGTGAATCGCCAAGTGTAAACCGGGTCTCAAGTAAACCGCCAAGTCCAGCCGGGTCACCAATGAATCTTCAGGCTCGTGAATCGTCATACCAGTGAACCCTCACATGTAAATCGCCAGACACGTAAACCGCCAATCACGTAAACCGCCAATCCTATGGCGGTTTACCAATGAAACGCCTAGTCCGGTCGGGTTATACTTCCGGTCGGTTTACGCCGCGGGGTATATCCCCGAAACCGACTTTACACGTACTCTTACGTGAGACTTGTTCCACCGACTGACATGCACTAGTTGCATAAGGTGGCTAGCGTGTGTCTGTCTCTCCCACTTTAGTCAGATCGGATTCGATGAAAAGGGTCCTTATGAAGGGTAAATAGAAATTGGCATATCACGTTGTGGTTTTCGCGTAGGTAAGAAACGTTCTTGCTAGAAACCTATAGCAACCACGTAAAAACTTGCAACAACAATTAGAGGACGTCTAACTTGTTTTTGCAGCATATGCCTTGTGATGTGATATGGCCAAAAGGATATGATGAATGATATATGTGATGTATGAGATTGATCATGTTCTTGTAATAGGAATCACGACTTGCATGTCGATGAGTATGACAACCGGCAGGAGCCATAGGAGTTGTCTTACTTTATTTATGACCTGCGTGTCAACATAAACGTCATGTAATTACTTTACTCTATTGCTAAAGCGTTAGCCATAGTAGTAGAAGTAATAGATGACGAGACAACTTCAAGAAGACACGATGATGGAGATCATGATGATGGAGATCATGGTGTCATGCTGGTGACAACGATGATCATGGAGCCCCGAAGATGGAGATCAAAAGGAGCAAAATGATATTGGCCATATCTTGTCACTATTTGATTGCATGTGATGTTTATCATGTTTTACATCTTATTTGCTTAGAACGAGGGTAGCTTAAATAAGATGATCCCTCACTAAAATTTCAAGAAAAGTGTTCCCCCTAACTGTGCACCGTTGCGAAGGTTCGTTGTTTCGATGCACCATGTGATGATCGGGTGTGATAGATTCTAATGTTCGAATACAACGGGTGTTGACGAGCCTAGCATGTACAGACATGGCCTCGAGACACATGTGAAACACTTAGGTTGACTTGACAAGCCTAGCATGTACAGACATGGCCTCGGAACACGGAAGACCGAAAGGTCGAACATGAGTCATATAGAAGATACGATCAACATGAGATGTTCACCGTTGATGACTAGTCCGTCTCACGTGATGATCGGACACGGCCTAGTCGATTCGGATCATGTTTCACTTAGATGACTAGAGGGATGTCTATCTGAGTGGGAGTTCATTAAATAATTTGATTAGATGAACTCAATTATCATGAACATAGTCTAAATTTTCTTTGCAAATATGTTGTAGATAAATAGCTCACGTTGTAGCTCCCTGTTTAAATACGTTCCTAGAGAAAGATTAAGTTGAAAGATATTGTAAGCAATGATGCGGACTGGGTCCGTAGTCCGATGAGTGTCCTCACTGCTACACATAAGGCTTACGTCTTTGATGCACCGCTCGATGTGCAAACCCCTACAACATCGTCTGTGGATGTTGTGAACACCTGACAGACACATCCTGATGACTACTTGATAGTTTAGTGCACCATACTTTACGACTTAGAATCGGGATTCCAATGACGTTTTGAACGCCATAAGACATATGAGATGTTCCAAGAGCTGAAATTGGGATTTCAGGCTCATGCCCGTGTTGAGAGGTGTGAGACCTCTGACAAGTTCTTTTGCCAACAAGATGGAGGAGAATAGCTCAGCTAATGAGCATGTGCTCAGAATGTCTGGGTGCTACAATCACTTAAATCAAGTGGGAGTTAAACTTCCAGATAAGATAGTGATTGATAGAGTTCTCTTGCCACTATCACTAAGCTACTAGATCTTCGTGATGAACTATGACATGCAAGGGATGGAGTTGATCCCGGAGCTGTTCGCGGTGCTTAAGACCGCAAAAGGTAGAAATCAAAGAAGGAGCATCAAGTGTTGATGGTTTAACAAGACCACTGGTTTCAAGAAGGGCAAGGGCTAGAAGGGAAACTTCATGGATGGCAAAACCAGTTTCCGCTCCAGTGAAGGAACCCAAGGTTGAACCCAAACCCGAGACTAAGTGCTTCTATTGTAAGGGGAACGGTCACTATTAGCGGAATTACCCCAAATGCATGGTAGATAAGAAGGCTGGCAACTTCAACAAAGTATATACGTGTTATTAATGTGTACCTCACTAGTACTCCTGGTAGCACCTAGGTATTGGATACTGGTTCAGTTGCTATTATTGGTGACTTGAAGCAAAAGCTACGGACTAAACGGAGACTGGCTAAGGGCGAGGTGACGATGTGTGTTGGAAGTGTTTCCAAAGTTGATGAGATCACCATCGCACGCTCCATCTACCTTCAGGATTAGTATGGAACCTAGATAAATGTTATCAGGTGTCTACATTGAGCATGAATATGATTAGATCATGTTCATTGCAATACGGTTATTCATTTAAGTTAGAGACTAATGGTTATTTTGTTTACATGAATAATACCTTTCATGGTCATGCACCCTATGTGAATGGTTCATTGAATCTCGGTCATGGTAATACACATGTTCACGCCAAAAGATGTAGAGTTAATAATGATAGTACCACTTTCTTGTGGCACTGCCGCTTAGGTCATATTGGTGTAAGATCCATGAAGAAACTCCATGTCGATGGATGTTTGGAGTCACTCGATTTTGAATCGCTTGACACATGCGAGCCATGCCTCATGGGTAGGATGACTAAGACCTCGTTTTAAGGTACAATGAAACGGGCAAGTGACTTGTTGGAAATCATACATGCTGATGCGTGTGATCCAATGAGAATTGAAGCCTGCGGTGGGTATCGCTATTTTCTCATCTTCACTGACGATTTGGGTAGATATAGGTATATTTACTTAATGAAGCACAAGTCTGAAACGTTTGAAAAGTTCAAGCGATTTCAGAGTGAAGTTAGGAATCATCATAACAAGAAGATCATGTTCCTACGATCTGATCAAAGGGGGATTTTCTGAGTTATGAGTTTGGCAATCACTTAAGACATTGTGGAATTGTTTCGCAGTTGAAGCCACTAGAACACCACAGCGTAATGGTGTGTCCGGACATCGTAATTGAACCTTATGAGATATGGTGCGATCTATGATGTCTCTTACCGATCTACCACTATTATTTTGAGATTATGCATTAGAGACAACTGCATTCACTTTAGATAGGACACCATATAAGTCCGTTGAGACGATGTCGTATGAACATTGGTTTGGCAAGAAACCAAAGTTGTCGTTTCTTAATGTTTGGGGCTGTGATGCTTAAGGCTTCAGCCGGAGAAGCTCGAACCCAAAGAGGACAAACACATCTTCATAGGATACCCAAAGGTGACAGTTGGGTATACCTTCTATCTTAGATCCGAGGGTAAATTGTTTGTCGCTAAGAACGGGTCCTTTCTCGAGAAGGAGTTTCTCTCAAAAGAATTGAGTGGGAGGAAGATAGAACTTGATGAGGTTGTCGAACCTTTACTTCAACCAGAGAGTGATGCAACACAGAAAGATGTTTTTTGTGGCACCTACGTCTGTTGAATAGGAAGTTAATGATAGTGATCATGAAGCTTCAGATCAAGTTGCTATCGAACCTCGTAGGTCGACAAGGATATGTACTACTCCTGAGTGGTACGGTAATCCTGTCTTATATATCATGTTGTTAGACAACAATGAACCTACGAACTATGGAGAAGCAATGGTGGGCCCGTATTCTGACAAATGGTTAGAAGCCATGAAATCCGAGATAGGATCCATGTATGGACTTTGGTGGACTTGCCCGATGATCGGCAAGCCATTGAGATAAATGGATCTTTAAGAAGAAGACGGACGTGGGCGGTAATGTTACCGTCTATAAAGCTCGACTTGTGGGAAAGAGTCTTTTCACAAGTTCAAGGAGTTGACTACGATGATAATTTCTCACCCGTAGCAATGTTTAAGTCCGTCGGAATCATGTTAGCATTAGCTGTATTTTTCGATTATGAAATCTGATAGATGGATGTCAAAACAAGTTTTCTTACCAGTTTCCGTAAGAAAAGTTTGTATGTGATACAATAAAAGGTTTTGTCGATCCTAAGGATGCTAAAAGGTATGCTAGCTCTAGCAATCCTTCTATGGACTAGAGCAAGCATCTCGGAGTCAGAATACATGCTTTGATAGAGTGATCAAAGCTTTTAGGTTTATACAATGTTTGTTAGAAACTTGTATTTACAAGAAAGTGAGTGGGAGCACTACAACATTTCTGATAAGTATATGTGGATGACATATTGTAGATCCGAAATAATGTAGAATTTCTGGAAAGCATAAACGATTATTTGAAGAGTGTTTTTCAAAGGAAGACCTGGATAAAGCTGCTTACATATTGGGCATCAAGATCTATAGAAATAGATCAAGACGCCTGATGAAATTTCAAAGAACGCACACCTTGACATGTTTTTGAAGGAGTTCAAAATAGATCAGTCAAAGAAGGGGTTCTTACCCGAGTTTTAAGGTGTGAAGTTGAGTAAGACTCAAAGCTTGACCATGGCAGAAGAAAGAGGAAGGACGAAGGTCGTCCCCTATGCTCTTGTCATAGGCTCTATACGGCATGCCATGCTGAGTACCGCACCTGATGTGTGCCTTGCCACATGTCTGGCAAGAGGGTACAAAGGTGATATAGGACTGGATCACCAGATAGCGGTCAAAATTATCCTTAGAGGAATAAGGAAATATTTCTCGGTTATGGAGGTGATAAAGAGTTCGATGTACAGAGTTATGTCGATGCAAGATTAACACCTATCCGGGTAGCTGCGAGTAGAGATACCGGATACGTATAATGGAGCAACAATTTGGAATAGCTCCAAGTGAATGTGGTAGCAGCATCTACGATATGACATAAAGTTTTGCAAAATACATAGGGATCTGAATATGGCAAGACCCGTTGACTACAACCTCTCTCACAAGCATAACATGATCAAACCCAGAACTCATTGAGTATTAATCACATAGTGATGTGAACTAGATTAGTGACTCTAGTAAACTCTTTGGATTTTGGTCACATGGCGATGTGACCTGTGAGTGTTAATCACGTGGCGATGTGAACTAGATTATTGACTCTAGTGCAAGTGGGAGACTGTTGGAAATATGCCCTAGAGGCAATAATAAATTAGTTATTATTATATCATATTTCATTGTTCATGATAATCTTTTATTATCCATGCTAGAATTGTATTGATAGGAAACTCAAATACATGTGTGGATAAATAGACAACACCATGTCCCTAGTAAGCCTCTAGTTGACTAGCTCGTTGATCAATAGATGGTTACGGTTTCCTCACCATGGACATTGGATGTCGTTGATAACGGGATCACATCATTAGGAGAATGATGTGATGGACAAGACCCAATCCTAAGCCTGCACAAGATCGTGTAGTTCGTTTGCTAAAGCTTTTCTAATGTCAAGTATCATTTCCTTAGACCATGAGATTGTGCAACTCCTGGATACCGTAGGAGTGCTTTGAGTGTGCCAAACGTCACAATGTAACTAGGTGGCTATAAAGGTACACTACAGGTATCTCCGAAAGTGTTTGTTGGGTTGGCACGAATTGAGACTGGGATTTGTCACTCCGTGTAAACGGAGAGGTATCTCTGGGCCCACTCGGTAGGACATCATCATAATGTGCACAATGTGACCAAGGAGTTGATCATGGGATGATGTGTTACAGAACGAGTAAAGAGACTTGCCGGTAACGAGATTGAACAAGGTATCGGGATACCGACGATCGAATCTCGGGCAAGTACAATACCGCTGGACAAAGGGAATTGAATACATGATTGATTGAATCCTCGACATCGTGGTTCATCCGATGAGATCATCATGGAACATGTGGGAGCCAACATGGGTATCCAGATCCCACTGTTGGTTATTGACCGGAGAGTTGTCTCGGCCATGTCTGCATGACTCCCGAGCCCGTAGGGTCTACACACTTAAGGTTCGATGACGCTAGGGTTATAGGGAATAGATATACGTGGTTACCGAATGTTGTTCGGAGTCCCGGACGAGATCCCGGACGTCACGAGGAGTTCCGGAATGGTCCGGAGGTAAATATTTATATATGGGAAGTCATCATACGGTCATCGGAATAATTCGGGGGTTACCGGTATTGTACCGAGACCACTGGAGGGGTTCCAGGGGTCCACCTGCCCCGGAGGGCCCTGTGGGCTGTGTGTGAAGAGGGACCAGCCCCTTAGTGGGCTGGGCGCCTCCCCCCTAGGGCCCATGCGCCTAGGGTTTTGGGGAACCCTAAAAGGGGGGCGCCCCCCTTGCCTTGGGGGGCAAGGCAACCCCCTTGGCCGCCGCCCCCTCCTCAGATTGGATCTGAGGAGGCCGCCCCCCCTCTCCCTTGCCCCTATATATATGTGGGGGGTGGGAGGGTAGCCGCACCCAAGTTCTGGCGCAGCCCTTCCCCTCTCCCAAGTCCTCCTCCTCTCCCGCGGTGCTTGGCGAAGCCCTGCAGGATTTCCACGCTCCTCCACCACGCCGTCGTGCTGCTGCTGGATGGAGTCTTCCGCAACCTCTCCTTCTCCCCTTGCTGGATCAAGGCGTAGGAGATGTCACCGGGCTGCACGTGTGTTGAACGCGTAGGTGCCGTGGTTCGGCGCTTAGATCGGAATCAACCGCGATCTGAATTGCTACGAGTATGACTCCTTCATCCGCTTCTTGCAACGCTTCCGCTTAGCGATCTACAAGGGTATGTAGATGCACTCCCCTTCCCCTCGTTGCTAGATTACTCCATAGATTTATGTTGGTGATGCGTAGAAAATTTTAAATTTCTGCTACGATCCCCAACACTCATAAGGAAGACAATCAATAAATAAATCATGCTCCGACTTCATCACATAACGGTTCACCATGCGTGCATGCTACGGGAATCACAAACTTCAACACAAGTATTTCTCAAATTCACAACTAATCAACTTGCATGACTCTAATATAACCATCTTCATATCTCAAAACAATTATCAAGTATCAAACTTCTCATAGTATTCAATGCACTCTATATGAAAGTTTTTATTATATCCCTCTTGGATGCCCATCATATTAGGACTAAATTCATAACCAAAGCAAATTACCATGCTGTTTAGGACTCTCAAAATAATATAAGTGATGCATGAGAGTTCATCTATTTCTATAAAATAAAACCATCACCATGCTCTAAAAAGATATAAGTGAAGCACTAGAGCAACAAGAAACTACTCCGAAAGATATAAGTGAAGATCAATGAGTAGTCGAATAATTATGCAACTATATGAAGACTCTCTAACATTTAAGAATGTCATATCTTGGTATTTTATTCAAACAGCAATCAAAACTAAATAAAATAAAATGACGCTCCAAGCAAAACACATATCATGTGGTAAATAAAAATATAGCTCCAAGTAAAGTTACCGATGAACAAAGACGAAAGAGGGGATGCCATTGGGGCATCCCCAAGCTTAGGATCTTGGTTTTCCTTGAATATTACCTTGGGGTGCCTTGGGCATCCCCAAGCTACGGCTCTTGCCACTCCTTATTCCATAGTCCATCGAATCTTTACCCAAAACTTGAAAACTTCACAACACAAAACTTAACAGAAAACTCGTAAGCCCCATTAGTATAAGAAAATAAATCACCACTTACGTACTGTTGTTAACTCATTCTAAACTCATATTTGTGTAATATCTACTGTATTCCAACTTATCTATGGTTCATACCCTCCGATACTACTCATAGATTCATCAAAATAAGCAAACAACACATAGAAAACAGAATCTGTCAAAAACAGAACAGTCTGTAGTAATCTGTATCAAACGTATACTTATGGAACCCCAAAAATTCTAAAATAAATTTCTGGACGTGAGTAATTTATCTATTAATCATCTTCAAAAAGAATTCACTAAATATCGCTCTCCAGTAAAAGATGGCAGCAAATCTCGTGAGGACTAAATTTTCTGTTTTTTTTACAGCAAGATTAAAAAAGACTTTCCCCAAGTCTTCCCAACGGTTCTACTTGGCACAAAAACTAATTAAACACAAAAAACACAACCAAAACAGAGGATATATAAATTATTTATAACTAAACAGGAGCAAAAAGCAAGGAATAAAAATAAAATTGGGCTGCCTCCCAACAAGCGCTATCGTTTAACGCCCCAAGCTAGGCATGATGATTTCAATGATGCTCATATAAAAGATAAGAACTGAAACATAAAGAGAGCATCATGAAGAATATTACTAGCACATTTAAGTCTAACCCACTTCCTATGCATAGCGATTTTGTGAGCAAACAACTTGTGGGAAAAAGAATCAACTAGCATAGGAAGGTAAAACAAGCATAACTTCAAAACTTTAAGCACACAGAGAGGAAACTTGATATTATTGCAATTCCTACAAGCATATGTTCCTCTCTCATAATAATTTTCAGTAGCATCATGAATGAATTCAACAATATAACCAGCACCTAAAGCACTCTTTTCATGATCTACAAGCATAGAAATTTTATTAGTCTCCACAGAAGCAAAATTCTTCTCATTCGTAATAGTGGGAGTATCATAAGAAACTCGAATACTATAAATTGTTTCCACATTAAAAGAGTAATGTTTAGAAAAAGGGTAATCACAATCATGACAAGTTTTATAAATATAATCATCACTACTTTTTATAGCATATGTATCATCACAATAATAATCATAAGTAGCAACTTTGTTCTCATCATAATCGATTGAAACCTCTTCCAAGATAGTGGAATCATCACTAAATAAAGTCATGACCTCTCCAATTCCACTTTCATAATTATCATAATAAGATTCAACATCCTCCAAAATAGTGGGATCATTACTTCCTAAAGTTGACACTCTTCCAAACCCACTTTCATCAATATAATCATCATAAGTAGGAGGCATGCTATCATCATTATAAATTTGCATATCAAAAGTAGGAGGCATGCTATCATCATTATAAATTTGCAATAAGTGCCTGTTACCACTCACGTGCCTTGTTGGCCCAACGCCAACAAATTGAATTTTCACTTACAAAAAATAACTATATGCATCTATGCAAGCCATCAAGTAATTTAAGATATACTGCATTGATGTCTACTACACAACCTTCTTCTTGTAGATGTTGTTGGGCCTGCAAGTGCAGAGGTTTGTAGGACAGTAGCAAATTTCCCTCAAGTGGATGACCTAAGGTTTATCAATCCGTAGGAGGCATAGGATGAAGATGGTCTCTCTCAAGCAACCCTGCAACCAAATAACAAAGAGTCTCTTGTGTCCCCAACACACCTACTACAATGGTAAATTGTATAGGTGCACTAGTTCGGCGAAGAGATGGTGATACAAGTGCAATGTGGATAGTAGATAATGGTTTTTGTAATCTAAAAATATAAAAACAGCAAGGTAACTAATGATAAAAGTGAGCACAAACGGTATTGCAATTCTAGGAAACAAGGCCTAGGGTTCATACTTTCACTAGTGCAAGTCCTCTCAACAATAATAACATAATTGGATCACATAACTATCCCTCAACGTGCAACAAAAAGTCACTCCAAAGTCACTAATAGCGGAGAACAAACGAAGAGATTATGGTAGGGTACGGAACCACCTCAAAGTTATCCTTTCTGATCGATCTATTCAAGAATCCGTAGTAAAATAACATGAAGCTATTCTTTCCGTTCAATCTATCATAGAGTTCGTACTAGAATAACACCTTAAGACACAAATGAACCAAAACCCTAATGTCACCTAGATACTCCAATGTCACCTCAAGTATCCGTGGGTATGATTATATGATATGCATCACGCAATCTCAGATTCATCTATTCAAACCAACACAAAGTACTTCAAAGAGTGCCCCAAAGTTTCTACCGAAGAGTCAAGACGAAAATGTGTGCCAACCCCTATGCATAGGTTCATGGGCGGAACCCGCAAGTTGATCACCAAAACATACATCAAGTGGATCAATAGAATACCCCATTGTCACCACGGGTATCCCACGCAAGACATACATCAAGTGTTCTCAAATCCTTAAAGACTCGATCTGATAAGATAACTTCAAAGGGTCAACTCAATTCATCACAAGAGAGTAGAGGGGGTGAAACATCATAAGATCCAACTATAATAGCAAAGCTCGTGATACATCAAGATCGTACCACCTCAAGAACACGAGAGAGAGAGAGAGAGAGAGAGAGAGAGAGAGATCAAACACATAGCTACTGGTACATACCCTCAGCCCCGAGGGAGAACTACTCCCTCCTCGTCATGGAGAGCACCGGGATGATGAAGATGGCCACCAGAGAGGGATTCCCCCCTCCGGCAGGGTGCCGGAACGGGTCTAGATTGGTTTTCGGTGGCTACGGAGGCTTCTGGCAGCGGAACTCCCGATCTATTCTGCTCCTCGAAGTTTTTAGGGTATATGGGTATATATGGGAGGAAGAAGTACGTCGGTGGACCTCCGGGCTGTCCACGAGGCAGGGGGCGCGCCCCCACCCTCGTGGGCAGCTCGGGACTCTCCTGGTCCAACTCCGATACTCTGTGGGCTTCTTCTGGTCCAAAAATAAGTTCCGTGAACTTTAAGGTCAATTTGACTCCGTTTGATTTTCCTTTTCTACGATACTCTAAAACAAGGAAAAAACAGAAATTGGCACTGGGCTCTATGTTAATAGGTTAGTCCCAAAAATCATATAAAATAGCATATAAATGCATATAAAACATCCAAGGTTGATAATATAATAGCATGGAATAATCAAAAATTATAGATACATTGGAGACGTATCATGCATCAACTAGTTCAACTCCCAAAACTAGATAGACACTCAGCCAAATATGCATGTAGTGATAGCATTATTCTGTTCTTGCTCTACTGTGTTACATTGCCAGCATATTCCATGTGCTGACCCGTTCCCGGGCTGCAACGTATTATGTTGCAGACTTTTCAGACGAGGAGTAAGGTTCGTTAGGTCGTTGCCGTGCAGCTCAGCTATGCCGTTGGAGTTGATGGATTCACTTATCTTCCAAGCCTTCCGCTATTATCGCATTAGATGGCCTTAAGCCATATTATTGTAATAAGTTCTCTTTTGAGACATTCGATGTAATAAGTGTGTTATTGCTACTCTGTTATAAATCCTTCGAGTAGTGTGTGTGTCAGCATTACCAATCCAGGGATGACACTGAAGCACAGAGATTTGACTGTTTGAGGTCAGGTCACTACAAGATGGTATCAGAGCACATGCTGAGTGTAGGACACGACCACTAAGCTAAACCATAGGTCACACTTCTCTTCTCATTTCTGACTCCTCTCCATTTTCTACTCTTTAGGATGGCGGATGCAAGGAACAAGTTTGCACAACCGGATGAAGACACACCATTTGGACGCCACCTGAAGGAAGTCACTAGGTACTTGAACATTGGAATACCAAGCTTCACCGGGACGTACAACACCACCTTACCAGAGGAGGAGCGCTGGATGATTCAAGTACAAGTTCCAGGAAGGACCTTCATGCCAGTCACTAAACCCATAGAGTTTTTCTTCGATGCACCAACCTGGAGTTTAGGAAAGAGTATGGCAACTCACATCACCATGGGACGCATTGGAGAAGTCTACAACCGGGAACTCAAGGACACTATCTATCAGATATGTGGGTGCCGAGACGAGCAATGGGAAGTAATCAGCACCAAGAAGGATAGATCCATTGCAGCTTTCATCCAGGAGTTAAACCAGCACATTCGACATCAGGAGAACCAGATGTGCGCAGACATGATGGACTTGAAGAAGGCGAAGACTAGGATCATCGAGCTGGAGGAAGAACTCAAGTTTACATGCGATGGATATGAGGAGGAAATCAAGGCACTACTGGAGAAGAATGACGGCCTAGTTAAGAAGATCGGAGTATTCATGGGAGGACCAGCATCGGGAGTAGAAGACGATGATTCCACTTGCCCGGACAACTACATCATCATCGACGACACCGATTCCGATCCTACTGAGGATGACTTTGAAGACGAAGCTGGAGCTGACATCATGGAGTCTTCCACCGATCAAAATTTCTAGATGACCACCATATATTAGTAGTATTCCCCCATGTATTTAGTAGTAGTTGAGCACTTTTGCGATAGTTCTAGACCGCTTGTATGCCCTTACTTGATTGATTGAGTGAAATGATTGTGTTTGTCTCATGTGCATATGGGTAGTGCTTTCTCATTAGACCCCTTTTCTATTCTGATCTCTTCCATCTAAACCCATCAGATGCCTTCGTTTCCCACCGGAGCTCACTCAGTTGATCCAGCAGCAGAATACTTTGATGCAATTGCTAGTTCAAAACAAGGGCAACAACAACAACAACAACCCGCCACCAGTGGATAACCTAGCCCGCTTTCTAAGGTTACAACCGCCGGTGTTTTCCAGTAGCACCGAGCCTATAGTTACAGATGATTGGCTCCGCAGGATTGGAAGGGAGTTAACCAGTGTAGGATGCACTGATGCCGAGAAGGTGCGTTTTGCTGCACATCAGTTGGATGGACCATCAGCATCATGGTGGGAGAATTACACTGTCATCTACCCCATAGCCACGGTGACATGGGACCAATTTCAGCAAGCTTTCCGCATAGCTCATGTCTCAACTGGAGCTATGCAGGTGAAGAAGCAGGAGTTCCGCAATTTACGCCTGGGGAACCGTACTGTGGCAAAGTACGTGGATGAGTTTAGCAAGTTATCTCACTATGCCCCTGATGAAGTGGCCACATATGCCGCGAAGCAAGAGAAGTTTATGGAAGGGTTGAATGATGAGATGAGCATGCAGTTGATGGTAGCAACCTTCAACAACTACCAGGAGTTCGTAGATAAGGCGCTTATGATTGAAAGGAAGCAGCAGCAGATTGAGAGCCGTAAGAGGAAGTATGGACAAGGGAAGTATAACTCAGGAGCTCAGCAGAAACCTCGCCTAACCCCGAACTCGGGAGGACTTGTTCGTAACCATGGAGGTCACAACCACACTGGAGGAGGATTGCATAATCACAATGGTGCTAAGAATGGAAATGGGAACGGAGCTAACAACAATCAGAACCGCTCCAACCCAGCCACACCCGCCAAAAGAGACCTAAGGCAAGTTACTTGCTTTAAGTGCGGGAAGACAGGGCACTATGCCAATGATTGCCCTGAAGGAAGGAATGGAAATGGAAATGGGAGCGCTGGAAAGAAGCCCAATCCATTCAACAAAGGACAAATGAACCACATTAACGTGGAGGAGGTTGAAGAGCAGCCGGACGTGGTAATAGGTAAGTTTTTGGTTAAGTCATTTACCGCTCTTGTTCTTTTCGATACTGGTGCATCGCATTCATACATATCAAGGGGATTCGTGGATAAGTTTAAACTACCAACCCAAAACCTTAGGACCCCTCTCCTAGTGAGTTCACCTGGAGTAGAGTACATGGCTAGCCGATGGTGCAACCAGATACCCCTAACCATTGGTACACATGTTTTTCCGTCCAACCTAATTATCTTGGAGTCACAAGGATTGGATGTGATATTAGGTATGGACTGGATGTCAAAGTATGGAGGAAGCATTGACTGTGCTAGTAAGTCGATTTATCTCACCACCCCGGAGGGAAAAATGATTAAGTATGTATCTAGGCATGTGCCTAGGAGGAGCCAAGTGAATGCCCTCACGGTAGTTGTTCAGGAGGAAGTACCTGTAGTGAAGGATTTTCCAGATGTTTTTCCAGAGGAGTTACCATGCATGCCACCGGATAGAGACATTGAGTTTTTGATAGAGCTATTGCCAGGTACATGGCCAATATCTAAGAGACCCTATCGGATGCCCGCAAATGATCTAGAGGAAATTAAGAAACAGATTAAGGAGTTATTAGATAAAGGTTACATTCGAAGAAGCTCGTCACCTTGGGGAGCCCCAGTACTTTTGGTGGAGAAGAAGGATAAATCCCTAAGGATGATTGTTGATTATCGGGCTTTGAATGAAGTGACGATCAAGAATAAGTACCCACTACCGATGATCAATGATCTGTTTGACCAGCTGCAAGGAGCTAAAGTGTTTTAGAAGATTGATTTACGATCGGGATACCATCAGTTGAAGATTTGAGAGAAGGATATACCAAAGACGGCGTTCACCATGCGGTACGGATTATACGAATATACGGTCATGTTGTTTGGACTGACTAACGCCCCTGCCTATTTTATGAACATGATGAACAAGGTGTTCATGGAGTATTTGGACAAGTTTGTTGTGGTGTTTATTGATGATATTATGGTATACACGAAGAATGAAGAGGAGCACAAGGAGCATTTGTGATTGGTGCTCGAGAAACTCAGGGAACACCAGTTGTATGCTAAGTTCAGCAAATGCGAATTTTGGTTGAAGGAAGTCGGATTCCTTGGACATGTTATATCAGGAGAAGGTATAGCAGTAGATTCCAGCAAGGTTCAGTCAGTCACTGAATGGTTGGCACCCACTTCAGTTAGCGAGATCCGCAGTTTCCTTGGACTCGCAGGATACTACCGGAGGTTCATTGAGAATTTTTCCAAGATTGCGAAGCCAATGCCTGAACTATTGAAGAAGGATACTATGTTCAAATGGACAGATGATTGTGAGGCAAGTTTCCAGGAGTTGAAGAAACGTTTGACTACAGCCCCAGTGCTAACACTTCTAGATATACATAAGGAGTTCCAAGTATATTGCGACGCCTCCCGCTTAGGACTTGGATGTGTGCTTATGCAGGACGGAAGAGTTGTTTCGTATGCCTCACGACAACTAAAACTTCATGAGTTGAACTATGCCACGCATGATTTGGAGCTAGTAGCCGTAGTACATGCATTGAAGACTTGGAGACATTACCTTATTGGAAACCGTTGTGATGTGTACACGGATCATAAGAGTTTGAAATACATTTTCACATAGAAGGAGCTAAACCTTAGACAGAGGAGATGGTTGGAGCTTATAAAGGATTACGATATGAAGCTACACTATCATCCCGGAAAGGCCAATGTCATAGCAGACGCTTTGAGCCGAAAGAGTTATGCTAATATCCTTGAAAGTAAGGGATTGCCGAAGGAGTTAGTAGAGGATATCAGGGAACTTAGATTGGAGATTGTTCCAAGAGGTTTCGTTGCAACAATGGAGGTTCAGTCTACATTGTCGGGCAAGATTCGAGAAGCTCAGAAGGATGACAAAGAGATTGCTGAGATAAAGGATAAGATGAGAAAAGGAAAGGCCAAAGGTTTTCGTGAGGATGAGCACGATACCTTATGGTTTGAGGACCGAGTTTATGTACCCAATAACCAAGAGATCAGGAAGTTAATACTTCAGGAGGCTCATGACTCACCATACTCGATACACCCCGGAAACACCAAGATGTATTTGGATTTGAAGGAACGTTTCTGGTGGACTGGTATGAAGCAGGATATTGCCGAGTATGTAGCAGTATGTGATGTTTGCCAAAGAGTAAAGGCAGAGCATCAGAAGCCAGCAGGACTATTACAGCCTATGCCGATACCCAAATGGAAGTGGGATAAACTTGGCATGGATTTTATCACCGGATTGCCCAGAACCAAAGCAGGATATGATTCTATATGGGTAGTAGTTGATCGCTTGACCAAAGTGGCTCACTTTATCCCAGTGAAAACCACGTATACAAGCGCGAAGTTGGCCAAGATATATATGTACAGGATCGTATGTCTACATGGAGTTCCGAGGACCATCGTATCAGACAGAGGAACCCAGTTTACTTCAAAGTTTTGGCATCAATTACACCAAACTTTGGGAACAAGATTGGAGTTCAGTACAACGTTTCACCCGCAGACGAATGGACAGACTGAGAGAGTCAATCAGATTTTGGAGGACATGTTGAGAGTCTGTGCGCTATATTACGGATCTAGCTGGGATGACAATTTGCCTTACGTAGAGTTTTCATACAACAATAGCTACCAAGCCAGTTTGAAGATGGCACCGTTTGAAGCCCTGTATGGACGCAGGTGCAGAACACCGTTGATGTGGGATGAGGTAGGAGACCGGCAGTTGGTTGGACCAAACTTGCTCAAGGAGTCTGAGGAGAAGGTTAAACTAATTCGTGATAGACTGAAGATTGCTCAGTCCAGGCAGAAGAGTTACGCAGACTCAAAACGCAAGGAGTAACCTATGAAATTGGAGATAGAGCATGTCTGCGAGTATCACCCTTGAGAGGAGTGAAACGTTTTGGAGTTAAGGGAAAGTTAGCCCCGAGATTTGTAGGACCGTATCGTGTTTTGGAACGGATGGGTGAAGTTGCCTATAGGTTGGAATTACCTGAGGGATTGTCAGGAGTTCATGATGTGTTTCACGTTTCATAGTTGAAGAAGTGTCATGCTGAGATGGCCGATATACCGTTAAGAGATACAGTACCCTTGGAGGTGATTTAGTTGGACAGTGATTTGACTTAGGAGGAGAAGCCAGTTAAGATTCTTGAGTATGCCAGCCGAGTCACCCGCAGCAAGTGTCGGTGGGAACGACACCTATGGGATCACAAGAATCCCTACTATGGTTGCGGGGCGCGGGGTCGTGAGAAGAGCGGATCAAACAGATAGCACACGGTTCGTGTATCCAGGTTCGGGCCGCGAGGATGCGTAAAACCCTACTCCTGCTTTGGTGGATTGTATATCTGTGTTCTTGAGCTAGCTATGGGGCGTGAGGAGCTCCAAAAAGCCGAATCCTCCTCCTGGTCGCCTCGGGCCTCCTTTTATAGGAAAGGGGTTGCCACAGTGGCACACAGGAGGTGGAAAGGGTACAGTGATGTGAGGTTATCCCTTGCATTACATGACAAGGTGCATTTAATGCGTCTTGCCCAGGTGTCCTTGCTTTATCGGGGACGGGGGAGAGCCTTGTATCGTCCGTCGCCGCTCCCTCTCGCGTCGACACGCACCCTGGCCAGCGGCGCCCGCGGTGCCATGTAGGCAGGCAGGCAGCTGAGGTGGCGCAGTGGTGGGTCTCCACGAAGATCCGCATGCCGCCACGCAGGTGCCTGCCCAGCTAGTTGGGTCGGCAGCTGCATGCGAACGGTGGTGGAGGTTTGACTGGCGTGGGCCTGATGGTGGCCCTACGGGTGTTCTTGGCAAGGGCCTTGCCGAGGCCCCGGCAAGGGTCTTGCCATGGCGCCTGCCGTCATCCCCGGCAAGGCTCTTGCCGGGGGCCTTGTGGTCCTCCTTGGCTGGGATCCCGCCAAGGATCATCATCTTCTAAAGGGTGTATCTGATCTTGAATGTCTTCACAAATATCTGCATGCCACCACGGGGATGTCTCCCGAATCCTTGCCCCATGGGGGCAGTGGACTCAAGGGTGACTTACTCCGTAGGTGTGGGGCGAGTGTAACACCCTCGATGCGGCTATATCTCCCACGTGTCGAAGCACGACTTAGAGGCATAACCGCATTGAAAGCAACGTCACAAGTGAGGTAATCTTCACACAACCCATGTAATACATAAGGGAAAGAGATACATAGTTGGCTTACAATCGCCACTTCACACAATTACAAGAATAAAGCATTACATCAACCAAATACAATCAAGGTCCGGCTACGGAACCAAAATAAAAAAAGAACCCCAAATGCGACACAGATCCCCGATCGTCCCGACTGGGCTCCACTACTGATCAACTGGAAAACGGAACAACATAAAGAGCAAGATCTTCAATGAGCTCCTCCTTGAGCTTGGTTGCGTCACCTGCACGGACTCATCGGCACCTGCAAGCTGGTTTTGGAAGTATCTGTGAGCCACGGGGACTCAGCAATCTCGCACCCTCGCGATCAAGACTATTTAAGCTTATAGGTAGGTGAAAAGTATGAGGTGGAGCTGCAGCAAGTGACTAGCATATATGGTGGCTAACATACGCAAATGAGAGCGAGAAAAGAAGGCAAAGCACGGTCGAGAAACTATGATCAAGAAGTGATCCTAGAACAACCTACGTCAAGCATAACTCCAACACCGTGTTCACTTCCCGGACTCCGCCGGAAAGAGACCATCACGGTTACACACGCGGTTGATTCATTTTAATTAGGGTCAACTTCAGGTTTTCTACAACCAGACGTTAACAAATTCCCATCTGCCCATAACCACGGGCACGGCTTTCGAAAGTTCAAATCCCTGCAGGGGTGTCCCAACTTAGCCCATCACAAGCTCTCACGGTCAACGAAGGAATAGACCTCCTCCCAAGACATTCCGATCAGACTCGGTATCCCGGTTCTACAAGACATTTCGACAGGGTAAAACTAAACCAGCAACACCGCCCGAATGTGCCGACAAATTCCGATAGGAGCTGCACATATCTCTTTCTCAGGGCACACTCAGATTGTCTTAGGTACGGGTAGGCCAGCCCAGAGTTGCCCCTGGTGGCCACCGGCAGCTGACAGGTTGGACCAACACT
>NC_041380.1:408491376-408512897 GCF_002162155.2 Triticum dicoccoides
GGGGGGTAAAATAATGATGACCCTCAGGAGCGCGACTCCCAAGGGAAAAGAAAAGGCTAGGTGGAAAATGGTAAAACCAATGTTGGGCATTGCTGGAAGAGCTTTACTTAAGGCGAACTGTCAAGGGGTTCCCATAATAGCCCAACCGCGTAAGGAACGCAAAATCCGGGAACATAACACCGATATGACGGAAACTAGGGCGGCAAGAGTGGAACAAAACACCAGGCATAAGGCCGAGCCTTCCACCCTTTACCAAGTATATAGATGCATTAATTAAATAAGATATATTGTGATATCCCAACAAGTAAACATGTTCCAACAAGGAACAACATCTCCATGTTCCAACAAGGAACAAACTTCAATCTTCACCTGCAACTAACAACACTATAAGAGGGGCTGAGCAAAGCGGTAACATACCCAAACAACGGTTTGCTAGGACAAGGTGGGTTAGAGGCTTGGTTCACAATATGGGAGGCATGATAAGTAAGTGGTAGGTATCGCAGCATAGGCATAGCAAAAGAGCGAGCAACTAGCAAGCAAAGATAGAAGTGATTTCGAGGGTATGGTCATCTTGCCTGAGATCCCGCAAGGAAGAAGAACGAGTCCATGAAGAAGACAAACGGACGTAGTCGAATGGGTCCTCATAAACGCGACGTTATCGGAACCAACCCGAAGAAGCAACACCGGAAAGGAGCAAACAATCATGGTAAACAACCACCACATAAGCATGGCACGGTGCGCAAACAAGTATGATGCATGTCCGGTTTAATGAGGCATGGCATGACAAAGTGCACAAACGAAACTACAAATTAAGTGGAGCTCAATATGCAACTCCGTTGCATATTGACGAAACACCACATTCAAGTTATTTAGTTCGATCTCGTTTATATACTCAACAATATTAAATGTTGTTAAGCATGTCAAGAGGTGAAACATAACAAAACTATACCATCTAAACAATTTAAATCGGGCCGGATATAACAAACAATGCATCCGGTAAATCTCCATATGCATTAGTAATTTAATGTAAACAACAATTTTAAACATTCTTGATGTTGTTATCATGATGCGGATGACATTGCAAGTTTATATGCAAAATTTATGAAAAAGTTGACATGATAAGATATGAGGCATTTGTCATCGTGGCGGAAAGAAAGGGGTGCCACGGCAACGATACCGAAAACGGTGCCACGACAACGATACCAAAAACGGTGCCACGGCAACGTCCCGGTTCCGGTAACTCGATTGAGATACCGATGCAAAGGAGAAGTGTGCGGATGCGTACAAAAGATGGTGGGGTGCTCCCCGATTCCGGGTGTCCCATGAGACGACGGTAACAAGGCAAAAGAGGGGCAACGTGCATCGACAATTTGAGCACGGGGTAAGCACGAGCATCTCATACATCACACATGCATTAGTTCACGGACGGTCGTCTCAGCAGTTATACCTTTGAAGCGTGCATTATCGGAGCGGTTCGAGTCGGCGTAGAGGAGGTAGTGGAAGTAGACGTTCTCGGATGTCGAGGGAAGTAGTGGTTCACGCGACGGTAGTCGAAGTAGTTGTCCTATCGTTCATCGGCGATGGTAGTGGTTCACGTTCTTATTCGCACAATTTTCCGTAGATGTTCGGGGTCACGGCGAGGAACTTGACGTCCACGGAGGCTTCGAGGGTCGACGATAGTGGTACTCGTGACGGTAGTGGAACTTGACGTGGTATGGTCCACCGGTCTTCGCGACGGTAGTCGTACATGCTCCGATGGTCGGGGTCAGTAGAGGTACTCACGGCGATAGGGGAAGTAGTGGTACACATCTCGCATTTGTGCTACATGGATCACCGGCGACGGTAGATGTACACGGCAAAAGTAGTGGTACTATTCGTCAAATGTCGTGGTTCTTGGGGTCTTCGGACTTGCCGGTCTCGGTTCTTGCGACGGTAGTGATTCCCGTATCAACATAGAGTAGTTGTACTTGACGGTTCCACATCGATCGTAGAGGTCCACGTATCGTAGATGTCCGGGGTCAACATTAGTGGAACTTAGCGCACCCTAGTGCCATCGGCTCCTTGGCGTTCCGAAACGAAGACTGCAAGGGGCCTCGAGGTGGTGGTGGTGCAGCTCTACACCACATAGGAGGAAGATCTTGGGCATGAGGCGTCCATGGTGGCCAGAGCCGAGGTGGATGACGAAGTAGCGGTCCCGCGGTTGAAGACGAACGGCGACGACGCGGGTAACAAGGGAGGTCAGAGGGCGCGATGGTGCTGAACTTGATGAATTCTGATGAGGCCGGCAGGGGCGCAGCGCAGGAGGGGCGGAGGCCAGCTTGCTGATGAGGCGGCCATGCCTCAGCAGGGGCCGGCAGGAGGGTCGACGGGGCGACACTCGCCGGAGTCGGGGCAGAAGGGGATGGGTCAAGGGGCTCCTCCCCTGGCGATGGAGCTGACGAGCCGGTGGCGCCGTGTAGACGAGGAGGCAGCGAGGAGGTAGAGGGCGGAGGATGGAGCAGGTCCGGCGAGGAAGATGCAGGGGAGGCCCAGCAGGCTGTGGTGCCCGGCGTCCCTGGCGACGCGGCAGGGCGGCGAGCTCGGCCCTCGCGGTGATGGTGGAGGAGAGCAGGGGACGGGATCCTGCAGAGGAGCGAGAGGGAGGAGTGGAGAGACAAGGGAGAGTGGGGGATCGAGGGCGAAGCCCTGTGCGTGTGTGGCGGCGCAGGAGGAGAACGAAGGGAGAGGGAGATGGGATTGAGCGAAGGCAGCGCTCGGGGGGAGGGCAAGGGGAATCGAGGGGATGGGGTCTCCTGGCGCTAGGTTAGGATTAGATGGGCCTGGAGGCCGGCCCAGTGTGGAGGGCGCCGGCTGGGCCTTAGAAGGCTGCGGGCCTACTGGTTTTTCTCTTCCTCTCTCTCTTTCTCTAAAATCTCTTTTTCCATTAAAAAACAAAACAGAAAAAGAGAAAGAAAAGAAAGAGAAGTTAGGGATGGAATCTGGGCATGGGGATAATTTTCACGGACTCTTAAAAATATTCATGGTCCGAGAAAATTAGAAGTGGCAAGATCGGAAGATATGCATTCAAACTCATTTGAATTTAATCAAATGGTTTGAACTAGGGCTAGGGTTTTGAAGTGCATAGAAATGTTGAGAATTTAGGTGGAGCTCGGGGAAGTGACGAAAGAAATTACAGGAAAAGTTTGTGGACCAAGCTTGAAGCGGAAAGGGGCATGTGATAAATTGCAAGTGTGTTATAGGTGATTCCGAAAATGGAATATTTAATATAGCTCCCTACTATCGGGAGGATATGTTATAAAGAGAATCACCAAGTGAATTCCCTCGGTTTAAATGGATCAAAGATCCATGCCATTTATTTAGTTGAGTTAAAAAAAGAAATGACATGATGGCATGATGACATGATGCAAAGCAAAAATAAAAGGGCAAGTAGAAATGAAACAAAAGGCGAAACCCGGAATATAGGGAAGTCTTCTCGAGCATCGGTCTCGGGGCGTTACAACACTCCACCACTACGATAGGATCTCGTCCCGAGATCTAGAATGGCACCAGAGGGAAAAAACGGAAGAGAAAGAGAAGAGGTAAAACTAAGTTGCTTCTTTGACAAACGAGTGAAACCACGAACCTTGAGAGGTTAAGCCATTTCGAGAAAAGAATACAACGGATATGAACGAAGTTGAAAACACTCCGTTAGAAAAAAGGGACAATGAAGAAACAACTTCGAGCAGCACTCCGGTTGAAAAATTATGCAAGACTTGATAAGATGAAAAGAACTTGAGCAGAGGGCACAACACTCCGGTTAAATGTATAAACCGAGAAAGGAACACGGTCCTGAGAAAAAAAGAAGATGGGTGAAAAGAACAACACCATAATGCCTGCGGAACGAAAGAATAGAATATAGATAATTGAAATAAAAGAATGGAGAAGAAAATGCCAACTTCTGCCACAAAAGAGCTTGAAAAGGCATCCTCAGGAGAAAAGTC
Source organism: Triticum dicoccoides (assembly GCF_002162155.2). NCBI lineage: Eukaryota > Viridiplantae > Streptophyta > Magnoliopsida > Poales > Poaceae > Triticum > Triticum dicoccoides. Next base: position 408,495,357 of record NC_041380.1, read on the forward strand.
GAACGGAGTTGTTGGAACACCAACAACGAAAAGAATAGGCTTGATATGGTCTTATGGAGAACATCTCAAAACTAAGAGGTGAAATTCTGCCACTAACGGAAACAATAGATTGGATTGATATAAACAAAGAGACGAGACTATATTTCACCGGGAGGATAGATGAAGAACTTGGGTCACTTATAAGCACCATAATTAGCAACAATCCTTAGGGAAGGCTTTAGGTGGAATATAACCCAAGATAACTCCAATGAAGAGGTTGATGGATTTAATATATCTCATTCTTAACAACATGTGAATCATGAAGCATGAACTCAAATTATCAAGAATGGCATAAATACCACCTCCAATGATATGGATGAAAGAAATGCACTCCGGAATGCGAGATGAAGAATGCTTGAGCTCCTTAAAAGGAATCTCAATGAGAACTTGGAGAAGGAATTAAATCCTTGATGAACCATCATGTAGAACCTTCATGAAGAACTCCGGTAACAAAAGGATGATCACACGAAAGGAAAGAGAAGTTGAAAACACAAGGTGAAGTCCTGCGATGATTTAGATGAATCTCCGTGGTGATATAATTGTGAGAGCTTGGAACTCCGGGAAAGAAAATAAAGCAAGTGAAACTGAGAATTTGATGAACCTCCGGAATAAGGAATTAATCACTTGGATGAAACAAGAATAAGAATTACATTATGCTTATCCTTCATCAATTAAATTGATGACAAGCAACGAATAGCATACAACTTATTCCGGTAGAAAGGATTAAGAGAGATATAAATCAAACTTGAGAAGGTCTTCAATGAACCACCGGTAGAATTGAAAATGAAAGAAGAGAAGATAAAGAAACACCGGGAAAAATTAGCAAATGGATGAAGATGCTTGAGAGAAATTATATATGAGAGAACGAAGAGATTATGCACTGATTAGAGGATATTTGATCGATGCACCGGTAAGATTTAGAGTATGAGAGCTGAAAGCTAGAATGAATAAATCTTAGATGGTGGGCTCCGGATAATCAAACTGAAGAGACTCCTGAATTACTCTGGATGGGTGAAAAGAAATTCTCACAATCGAAACAATTATGGGAGAATGGCAGAGAATTGGGCAAGATTTAAAAGAAACTCTTATTCAGCCTTCAAAATCTGAGAATGACGATGAGAAACACCACCAAATTGTTGAGACACTCCGGAATGATTAAAAGAGGAGAGGTTGAGCCAACGATGAAAAGAATTTGAAAGAATTTGGAGAAAACATATGACTGATGATGAATCATTCTTACGTCAAACTTGTAAAAAAAATTGAGGATAGCTCCGGGAAAATAAGAAGAGTCAGGTAAGATCCTGGAAAAAGACCTGTGGGTTAGGGCCCACTCAAAAGAAACACCGTTGAAATGATCTAAAAGATAAGTTGCACTGGTTGAATTAAATGACTTGAATGAGGGAACATCCTCGAAAGAGCTTGAACGAATGTAGAGTGGAAACATGAATCTTCGAGATATCTTTAGGACTCCGGAATAATAAATAGTGAGAAGTGGAATGACAATGAGGTGCACCAGCATGAGAAAGCATCGAAACGAGGAAAAATGTATGATCAACAAAACTTGACTTGAATCCACCGGAGAAGAAAAAGAACGAAGAACAATGAACTTGAAGCTCCGTTAGAATCTTTCTGAGAATCACCGGATAAGAGCATTTATGGAAAAAAATGGAGAGACTTCACATCAATAACATGATAAATGATTAAGAATTCTGAGTCCTTGAAGGAAATAAGGGAGGGAGGGCAGGAAAAAAAAAGCAACTTGGGGACGGATGAAACGAACACCATTGAGAAGAACTGATGCTTGGTCTTGCGGATGTTGAAATGATCGGATCTACTTGAAGAGAAGCACGCCGGTTAAAAAAGGATTGACAAAACAATCTCGATGATCAAGAAGGATTGGTATTCACATCGAAGTATGAGAACACCGTTTCGGAAAGGTATGGAATCAACACTTGACTTTGAAGCAACTCGAATACCAAAACTCAAAACAAAACAAAGGATTGGCTTTCAGAATAAGCCGGAACAAACATATGATAGAGATTTCATCCGATTTTTTCGTGGTGGGGCCTACACGGGCTCGATCGTACAACACCATCATGTACAAGGCAGTGCACATGACATATGAAGCGTCCCCGAGTCGGCATAGCCAAGGACTCTTTAAGACACAACGAGACCACTGTAAAACCGACCGTGAATAGGCGGACCACTAGACGTCGAACCCCAATTTCAAATCATACATCTGTCGGAAAGAAATCCTAAGAGCTACTTGAATTCCCACTTATAAACTCCCGAAACTTTCCGGTTATGCAATCAGGTGTTGGGGATACAGGGGAAGCATAATATCTCACCCAAATCTAGCAAATCCTACATCCAGCTGTATCCATCCTTCAACACATAACCAAGAAACCTTCGGAAATCATCTACCTCAACCTTCGAAAAGCATCCGTTATACGAGTTATGGCAATACTCCCGAACTCCCGCCCCAGTACTGGGTGGCATCGAGGTTATCTCACCAACAACTACATAAAAGAGATTTTCGATGTCGGCGTACTAAACTCAGGTATTCCAGAATTGCAACGATAAAATTATGACGACAACACCTCAGAGCTCAACTCCCCGGGACACTTCCAGAAAACCCCTGATAGGAGGCACCAAGACAATGTTCTCATCACAAAACCATCGGAACGATTCCAAGAAACCCGCGTGATCCTAATTTTTTTTGTGAAATTTTAGAAGAGGAGAGTCAAAACTCTACATCAGGATGCCTTACCAGAGCGATGAGGAGACTGGTAAGTAAAAAGAATTCCTAAACTCTCCGATATATAATTCCTAAATGACTCAAAACATTTTTCTAGACACAACTCAACCGCTAAAAACGATCAAGCAATGGGGGATCCTAAGGTCGGGGAATGCTCTGATTACCAACTTGTAACACCCTCGATGCGGCTATATCTCCCACGTGTCGAAGCACGACTTAGAGGCATAACCGCATTGAAAGCAATGTCGCAAGTGAGGTAATCTTCACACAACCCATGTAATACATATGGGAAAGAGATACATAGTTGGCTTACAATCGCCACTTCACACAATTACAAGAATAAAGCATTACATCAACCAAATACAATCAAGGTCCGGCTACGGAACCAAAATAAAAGAAGAACCCCAAATGGGACACAGATCCCCGATCGTCCCGACTGGGCTCCACTACTGATCAACTGGAAAACGGAACAACATAAAGAACAAGATCTTCAACGAGCTCCTCCTTGAGCTTGGTTGCGTCACCTGCACGGAGTCATCGGCACCTGCAAGCTGGTTTTGAAAGTATCTGTGAGCCACGGGGACTCAGCAATCTCGCACCCTCGCGATCAAGACTATTTAAGCTTATAGGTAGGGTAAAAGTATGAGGTGGAGCTGCAGCAAGTGACTAGCATATATGGTGGCTAACATACGCAAATGAGAGCGAGAAGAGAAGGCAAAGCACGGTCGAGAAACTATGATCAAGAAGTGATCCTAGAACAACCTACCTCAAGCATAACTCCAACACCGTGTTCACTTCCCGGACTCCGCCGGAAAGAGACCATCACGGTTACACACACGGTTGATTCATTTTAATTAAGGTCAACTTCAGGTTTTCTACAACCGGACGTAAAAAATTCCCATCTGCCCATAACCACGGGCACGGCTTTCGAAAGTTCAAATCCCTGCAGGGGTGTCCCAACTTAGCCCATCACAAGCTCTCACGGTCAATGAAGAAATAGACCTCCTCCCGAGACATTCCGATCAGACTCGGTATCTCGGTTCTACAAGACATTTCGACAGGGTAAAACTAAACCAGCAACACCGCCCGAATGTGCCGACAAATTCCGATAGGAGCTGCACATATCTCTTTCTCAGGGCACACTCAGATTGTCTTAGGTACGGGTAGGCCAGCCCAGAGTTGCCCCTGGTGGCCACCGGCAGCTGACAGGTTGGAGCAACACTTAGAGGAGCACTGGCCCGGGGGGGGTAAAATAATGATGACCCTCAGGAGCGCGACTCGCAAGGGAAAAGAAAAGGCTAGGTGGCAAATGGAAAAACCAATGTTGGGCATTGCTGGAAGAGCTTTACTTAAGGCGAACTGTCAAGGGGTTCCCATAATAGCCCAACCGCGCAAGGGACGCAAAATCCGGGAACATAACACCGATATGATAGAAACTAGGGCGGCAAGAGTGGAACAAAACACCAGGCATAAGGCCGAGCCTTCCACCCTTTACCAAGTATATAGATGCATTAATTAAATAAGATATATTGTGATATCCCAACAAGTAAACATGTTCCAACAAGGAACAACATCTCCATGTTCCAACAAGGAACAAACTTCAATCTTCACCTGCAACTAACAACGCTATAAGAGGGGCTGAGCAAAGCGGTAACATAGCCAAACAACGGTTTGCTAGGACAAGGTGGGTTAGAGGCTTGGTTCACAATATGGGAGGCATGATAAGTAAGTGGTAGGTATCGCAGCATAGGCATAGCAAAAGAGCGAGCAACTAGCAAGCAAAGATAGAAGTGATTTCGAGGGTATGGTCATCTTGCCTGAGATCCCGCAAGGAAGAAGAACAAGTCCATGAAGAAGACAAACGGACGTAGTCGAACGGGTCCTCACAAACGCGACGTTATCGGAACCAACCCGAAGAAGCAACACCGGAAAGGAGCAAACAATCATGGTAAACAACCACCACATAAGCATGGCACGGTGCGCAAACAAGTATGATGCATGTCCTGTTTAATGAGGCATGGCATGACAAAGTGCACAAACAAAACTACAAATTAAGTGGAGCTCAATATGCAACTCCGTTGCATATTGACGAAACACCACATTCAAGTTATTTAGTTCGATCTCGTTTATGTACTCAACAATATTAAATGTTGTTAAGCATGTCAAGAGGTGAAACATAAAAAAACTATACCATCTGAACAATTTAAATGGGGCCGGATATAACAAACGACGCATCCGGTAAATCCCCATATGCATTAGTAATTTAATGTAAACAATAATTTTAGACATTCTTGATGTTGTTATCATGATGCGGATGACATTGCAAGTTTATATGCAAAATTTATGAAAAAGTTGACATGATAAGATATGAGGCATTTGTCATCGTGGCGGAAAGAAAGGGGTGCCACGGCAACGATACCGAAAACGGTGCCACGGCAATGTCCCGGTTCCGGAAACTCGATTGAGATACCGATGCAAAGGAGAAGTGTGCGGATGCGTGCAAAAGATGGTGGGGCGCTCCCGGATTCCGGGTGTCCCATGAGACGATGGTAACAAGGCAAAAGAGGGGCAACGTGCATAGATAATTTGAGCACGGAGTAAGCATGAGCATCTCATACATCACACATGCATTAGTTCACGGACAGTCGTCTCGGCGGTTATACCTTTGAAGCATGCATTATCGGAGCGGTTCGAGTCGGCATAGAGGAAGTAGTGGAAGTAGACGTTCTCGGACGTCGAGGGAAGTAGTGGTTCACGCGACGGTAGTCGAAGTAGTTGTCCTATCATTCATCAGCGATGGTGGTGGTTCACATTCTTATTCGCACAATTTTCCATAGATGTTCGGGGTCACGGCGAGGAACTTGACATCCACGGAGGCTTCGAGGGTCGATGGTAGTTGTACTCGTGACGGTAGTGGAACTTGACGTGGTATGGTCCACCGGTCTTCGCGACGGTAGTCGTATATGCTCCGATGGTCGGGGTCGGTAGAGGTACTCACGGCGATAGGGGAAGTAGTGGTACACATCTCGCGTTTGTGCTACATGGATCACCGGCGACGGTAGATGTACACAGCAAAAGTAGTGGTACTATGCGTCAAATGTCATGGTTCTTGGGGTCTTCGGACTTGCCGGTCTCGGTTCTTGCGATGGTAGTGATTCCCGTATCAACGTAGAGTAGTTGTACTTGACGGTTCCACATTGATCGTAGAGGTCCACGTATCGTAGATGTCCAGGGTCAACATCAGTGTAACTTAGCGCACCCTAGTGCCATCGGCTCCTTGGCGTTCCGAAACGAAGACTGCAAGGGGCCTCGAGGTGGTGGTGGTGCAGCTCTACACCACATAGGAGGAAGATCTTGGGCATGAGGCGTCCATGGTGGCCAGTGCCAAGGTGGATGACAAAGTAGCGGTCCCGTGGTTGAAGACGAACGGCGATGACGCGGGTAACAAGGGAGGTCAGAGGGCGCAGCGGTGCTGAACTTGATGAATTCCAGCAAGGCCGGCAGGGGCACAGCGCAGGAGGGGCGGAGGCCAGCTTGCTGATGAGGTGGCCATGCCTCAGCAGGGGCCGGCAGGAGGGTCGACCGGGCGATACTCGCTGGAGTCGGGGAAGAAGGGGACGGGTCGAGGGGCTCCTCCCCTGGCGACGGAGCTGACGAGCCGGTGGCGCCGTGTAGACGAGGAGGCAGCGAGGAGGTAGAGGGCGGAGGATGGAGCAGGTCCGGCGAGGAAGATGCAGGGGAGGCCCAGCAGGCTGTGGTGCCCCGCGTCCCTGGCGACGCAGCAGGGTGGCGAGCTCGGCCCTCGCAGTGATGGTGGAGGAAGGAGGGGACAGGATCGTGCAGAGGAGCGAGAGGGAGGAGGAGTGGAGAGACAAGGGAGAGTGGGGGGATCGAGGGCGAAGCCCTGTGCGTGTGTGGTGGCGCAGGAGGAGAACGAAGGGAGAGGGAGATGGGATCGAGCGAAGGCGGCGCTCGGGGGGAGGAAAAGGGCAATCGAGGGGATGGGGTCTCCTGGCGCTAGGTTAGGATTAGATGGGCCTGGAGGCCGGCCCAGTGGGGAGGGCGCCGGCTGGGCCTTAGAAGGCTGCGGGCCTGCTGGTTTTTCTCTTCCTCTCTCTTTCTCTAAAATCTCTTTTTCCATTAAAAAAACAAAACAGAAAAAGAGAAAGAAAAGAAAGAGAAGTTAGGGATGGAATCTGGGCATGGGGATAATTTTCACGGACTCGTAAAAATATTCATGGTCCCAGAAAATTAGAAGTGGCAAGATCGGAAGATATGAATTCAAACTCATTTGAATTTAATCAAATGGTTTGAACTAGGGCTAGGGTTTTGAAGTGCCCAGAAATGTTGAGAATTTAGGTGGAGCTCGGGGAAGTTACGAAAGAATTTACAGGAAAAGTTTGGGGACCAAGCTTGAAGCGGAAAGGGGCATGTGATAAATTGCAAGTGTGTTATAGGTGATTCCGAAAATGGAATATTTAATATAGCTCCCTACTGTCGGGAGGATATGTTATAAAGAGAATCACCAAGTGAATTCCCTCGGTTTAAATGGATCAAAGATCCATGCCATTTATTTAGTTGAGTTCAAAAAAGAAATGACATGATGGCATGATGACATGATGCAAAGCAAAAATAAAAGGGCAAGCACAAATGAAACAAAAGGCGAAACCCGGAATATATGGAAGTCTTCTCGAGCATCGGTCTCGGGGCGTTACAGCGAGTTGCCACGGCAAGGGTCTTGCTGGGTTTGCTAAAACCGCCTCCCGGCAAGGATCTTGCCGGGGGGGTCCGCTTCGTCCCCTTTGCTCTTTGTGGTCTTGGTCTTGGCGTTGTTCTGCTTCTCCTGAGCTTCGGCCTTACCTTGGCTCACCTCCCTTGCCTTGCTCAGTGTGGTGGTGCCCGTGGCTCAGACTACCCGTGCACAGTTATAGGGGTACAAAAAGTGTACCCCTCTTTTTGTACACCGACAGGAGCCCCCGGGCCTGGGCCACATGTAAGCGTAATCGCGTCGTTGGGCTAGGCCCAAAAACGGTGCGCGGGCAGGCGGGGCGGTTTTTACCGCGGTAAGTTTCTTCGCGCGCTGTGCTTCCCACGCTTCCCGCGTGTGGCGCGGCGTGGGGAGGCGTGTGTGACATGGGCGGCATGCGTGGGGCTGAGCTCTGCATGCATGCATCACGTCGTAGTAAAAGGGGCGGTTCGCGCCCTCCCCATAAACGGAGGGAGGCGTGGAGGCGCGGCCCATTTACTGAACGGGGCCGAGGCGTGGTCTTCAAGGCGTCCACTCCCTACGATCGCGGGGTGGGGAGAGGTCGCCTCACCCATCGCCTCAGTCCTGCACGCCTGCCACGTGGCTCTCATGCGCTTGGGGTGGCGAATGGTGGAGGCGGGAAACCGGGCCGCCGCGGGCTGGGGCGGCGGGTCGGTCCCAGTTCCTGCGCCTTCCGTGTCTTGATTGGCTGAGCGGGGCGGCCGAGCCCCCACCCGGTTCCTTTATAAAGAGCGGAAGGGGGAATGGCATCCTGCATTCCTTCATCTCCTCCTTCCTTCAGCTTCTGCTCCCCTCTTCCATCTGCCATGGAGAGAGGGAATCCTGGTCCTTCAACGGTGGCGGCGAGGGTCGCCGCTCGACAATGCGTCCCTCCTTCTCCTGCACCCGTGGTGGCAGAGCCAGCCGCGAGGGGAAGGGGGAGGGGGCGAGGCCATGGGTGAGGCCGAGGCGCTCGGGGAAGAGGATGACGGGGCGGCGCGCCGGCCTCGCCTCCGCCAGCAGTTCCTCCCCCCATGGAGGGCCATGTTGGGGATGACCCTTGCGAGTTCTTCGTCAGGCTGCACCGGCCGCCTCGCCGTCGCCTTTGTCTCCCGACTCCATTCGCGCGGGAGATGGAGCTGGATCCACCGGAGTCGTCGTGGCTGCACATGAGGGGCTGCGGGATCAGTGGCACGCGGGCCTGCGTCGATTTCCCCGCCCCTCACGTGATGTATCTCCGTCGGGGATGGAAGACGCTTGCCCATATCCACTGCTTGACGGAGGGGCTCACTCTCCTTTTTAAGCTGATGGAGGGTGGACTTCTCTCCGTCAAGGTCTTCAGGTGCTTTGGGACCCGTGCAAGGTGCTGCATGGAGAGCTCTTCTGATAGTGAAGACTCCTCCTCGGGCGGGAGTGACGAGGAGGACAGCGGCAGCGACGACGAGGGTAGTAGGCGGCAGGATGACGCGTCCGATTAGGTGTCGGGTGCCGCTCCGTGCGGCACCGGCGACCCCATCATCCGCGTCGCCGGCTCCCTGAACTTCTCGGGGTCGCCTCCTTGGGCGGCTGGCGTTGGGAGGCTGCGGAAGAGGAAGAGGGCGGGCGGCAAGGCCGTCAAGTCAGAGTACGCGGGCACCGACGCCTTCGACGCGTGCTGACGTCCTGCCGCCTCGTCTTCGAGCTCTGCTTCCGGCGCCACCATCACCATCCAGCCTTTGGACGGCCACCAAGATGTTCTCTTGGTGTCTTCTGACACCCGTAGCTCGCCTAGGCGCTCCTTTTGTCTCTTTCGCCTCCTTGACCTGCCTCCTGAGGAGAGGGACAAGAAAGGGGTTACAGGCACCTTATCTCTTTTTAGTTTGTAAGCATTTGGGCCTTTGTTGAATTTAAAACTTGTAATCCCATCATTCATGTTTTTCATTCCATATGGACTGTACCTGAGTGGAATGTTTTTAATGAAAAAGGGATGCTTGCTGGGTCATTTGTTTCCGGGTGGAACCCACGACAAGGAGTAAATCCTTGATATCTTCAAGATAAACATTTCCTTGCCCGGCAACAGGCCTTGCCGTCTCCCCACTTTGCTCGACCTTCCTCACGCCTTTGGCAGAGGCAGGGATGAGGCGGGTTCTGGCTCCTTGTTTCATCCTTTCGCTGCCGCGACTACGACCAAACTTGGCCCCAGGAACGAGCCCTAGGGCCTAGAGTTATGGGAGCATGGTAGCTTAGGGGAAAACGAGGTTTCACATACCTCAGTCCATAATGGAATGCATGATAAGGGATGAAGAACTTATCTGAAGATGCAGCCCCCGGCAACCCTGGTTCGCTGTGGGTGAATCTTTGCTCTTGCAGCCCCCGGCAATGCTGGCTTGCCGGGGGCTAGATGCTGGTCTGTTCATCTTCTTTTCCTCCCCAAGTGGTTCATCACGGATATCCGTGTGTCCTGTGAACCAAAGAAGACAAAAGAAAGACAAAGAGACGCACACTCGACCTCTAAGCTAGGGGTTAGTCGCCGCTAAGCACTATCAATCCTCACCAAGGACGAGACTTGACCTAGCATGCATGCTATAACTTAGGGCGCCAGCGCTTCATTTATGCTCAGGGTCTGTGCCTGGCTTTGTACAAAGGTTTACATGCATCATCGGCAATGCTTGTACAAAAGGTGGCTTGCCGGGGGGCCCGGCAAGCCGCGCCTCACGGGTAAAACTTGCGAAGATGCTCAATGTTCCAGGAGTTACTCACCGGAACGACATCTTCAGTCTCCAGGCGGACTGCGCCGGGCCTGGTGACTCGTATTACCAGATAAGGGCCTTCCCACTTTGGCGTCAACTTGTTGGAATTCTTGGCCGATTGAACGCGCCGAAGGACAAGGTCGCCTTCCTCAAGGCTTCGGGCATGAACCTTGCGGCTATGGTAGCGGCGCAAGGCTTGCTGGTAGCGTGCTGCTCTCACAGCCGCCCAAAGACGATCTTCCTCAAGGAGCATTGCGTCATCTTGTCCAGTTGCTCTTGCTCAAGCTCATCATAAGCGAGCACTCGAGGTGACCCGTATATGAGTTCAGTGGGGAGAACTGCTTCTGCCCCGTATACTAGGGCAAAGGGCGTCTGGCCGGTGGCTCGATTTGGCGTCGTCCTGATCGACCAAAGAACCGTCGACAACTCATCAATCCAGTGCCTTCCACTCTTGTGCAGCCTGTCAAAGGTCTTGGTACTTAAGCCTCGCAGTACTTCAGTGTTTTCCCTCTCAGCTTGACCATTGCTTCATGGGTGAGCAACGGAAGCGAAACAGACTTTGCTGCCAAGGTCTTGGATATATTGCATGAAGGTGCGGCTTGTGAACTGTGCGCCGTTGTCGGTGATGACCCTGTTGGGTACACAAAAACGTCACACTAGTCCCTTGAAGAACTTGACGGCTGACTAAGCTGTGACCTTCCTCACTGCCTCCACCTCCGGCCACTTTGTGAACTTGTCGATTGCAACATACAAGTACTCAAAGCCCCTGACAGCGCGGGGAAAAGGGCCCAGTATGTCGAGCCCCCAGACCGAGAAGGGCCAGGAGAGAGGAATGGTTTGAAGGGCTTGAGCTGGCTGATGAAGCTTCTTTGAATGGAACTGACATGCTTCACACCTGGTGACTAGTGTCGTCCCATCCTGGAGGGCGGTGGGCCAGAAGAAGCCTTGCCGAAATGCCTTGCCGGCAAGGGCCCTTGACCCGATGTGGGATCCACATATGCCTCCGTGTATCTCCGCCAACAGCTCCAGTCCTTCCACCTGAGGGATACACTTCAATTTCACACTGTTCGGCCTCTTTCTGTACAGGACGTCATCGATGAACTGGTACATGGTTGAGCGACGGGCTACTTTTTCCGCTTCTTCCTGCTCTTCAGGAAGTTCCCCCGTTTGGAGGAATCGGACGGTATGCTGTGCCCACGCTGGAGCCTAGGGCTCGACGGCGAGGACTAAAGGCATTTCCTCCGCTATGGGAGCGGCTGTCTCAACGGCAAGAGCTTGACGCTCCGTCGGAGCTAGCCGTCCCGTGGCGGGTTCAGTGTCCCCGGCAACATCCTTGCCGGCGGCTCCGGGGAGCTCGGCGGGAAAGTACTTGCCGGGTCCTGATTTCCTCCTCTTGTTCTACTCTGTTGATGGATCAATGGATGGTTGAGTTAGCTGGAGCACAAAGGTACCTGGTTCCACAGGTAGCTTGAGGGCAGCGCGTTTTGACAGGTAATCGGCGATATCGTTCTCTGCTCAGGGAACGTATTCAGCATGTATACCGTCGAAACGCTCTTCCAGCTTTCTCACTTCATCGACGTAGGCCTTCATCAACGGGCTTTGGTAGTCCTTGTTGACTTGCTTGACGACGAGCTGCGAGTCGCCCCTGACGATGAGCTTCTTGATTCCGAGGTCCACCGCGATCCTAAGACCGGCAAGCAGCCCTTCGTACTCTGTCGTATTGTTTGTTGACACCTCCCTGGGAAGTGCATCTGGATCACGTATTTGAGGAGCTCTCTGGTGGGCGCGACAAGCAGTACGCCAGCCTCGGCGCCGTGTAAGGAGAAAGCTCCATCAAAGTACATGATCCAACTGCAACTTGCCTCCTTGCCGGGGAGAGCAGTCTCTTGGGCTTCTTCATCAGGCATTGCGGTCCACTCTGCAATGAACTCCGCCAGGACTCGGCTCTGAATCGTCGAAGTACTTTCAAACTTGAGGCCAAAGATGGACACCTCCAGTGCCCATTCCACAATTCTTCCCGTTGCATCTGGATTGTGCAATATCCGTTGCAGAGGGAGGTGAGTGACGACAGTGATCTCGTGTGCCTGGAAGTAGTGACGCAGCTTCCTCGAGGCTATAAGAAGGTCGAAGCAGTTTCTGCACGCCGGAGTACCTTGATCTAGCTCCTTGCAGGAGGGAACTAACAAAGTAAACCGGGTGCTGCATCATTTTCTTCTTCGGCGGCACTTCAACTGGCTGTGTCGTCTCTGCATTGGTGGTGTTGGGCTCTGTCGCTGCCATTACCTCGTCGTCAACCTCTCTCTGCGCCACTAGTGCGGCGCTGGCCACCTGGTTCGTTGCCGCCAGGTATAGCAGCAATGGCTCCTGTGGCCTAGGCGCAACTAGTATTGGCGCGGAGGAGAGGTACTTCTTCAAATCTTGCAATGCTGCTTCGGCTTCTGGCGTCCACTCCATCGGGCCTGCCTTTTTCAGGATCTTGAAAAAGGGAAGGGCGCGCTCGGCAGACTTGGAAATGAATCTGCCCATGGCGGCGACACAACCAGCAAGCCGACGCACATCCTTGATTCGCTTGGGTGCTTCAATCTGCTCTATAGCTTTGATCTTGTCCGGATTGGCCTCTATCCCACGCTATGACACAAAGAACCCGAGAAGCTTGCCGGACAGGACGCCAGAGACGCACTTCTCAGGGTTCAGCTTGAGATTGATCTTGCGCAGGTTTGCAAATGTTTCATGCAAATCTGGTATGAGGGTTGCCCTGTCCTTGGTTTTGACCACTATGTCATCCATATAAGCTTCCATATTTCTATGGAGCTGGGGTTCAAAACCAATCTGGACCGCCCTTGCAAACGTCGAACCAGCACTCTTCAGCCCGAAAGGCATCCGCATGAAACAATACGTACCACATGGGGTGATGAATGCTGTTTTCTCTTCGTCTTCTCTTGTCATGAAGATCTGGTGGTAGCCGGAGTAGGCATCGAGGAATGACAACAGATCACACCCAGCTATGGAGTCAACAATCTAGTCGATGCGCGGCAATGGGAAGGGGTCCTTAGGACAAGCCTTATTGATATCTGTGTAATCAATACACAACCTCCACTTCCCATTAGCCTTGCGCACTACGACCGGATTGGCCAACCACATTGGATGGAGCACTCCTCTTACCAAACCCGCTGCTTCCAGTTTCCGGATCTCCTCTATGATGAACTCTTGTTGTTCCAAAGCTTGCTTTCTGACCTTCTGCTTGACGGGCCGCGCATGAGGACAGACATCAAGGTGGTGCTCAATCACCTCCCTGGGAACGCCGGGGATGTCGGAAGTTTGCCATGCAAACACATCGACATTCACCCGCAGGAAGGTGATGAGCGCGTCTTCCTATTTGTCGTCAAGGGTGGAGCTTATGGTGAAAGCCCCTCCTGTGCCGTCCTCATTGACAGAAACCTTCTTGGTTCCCGGCGGTATGGCCCTGGGCTTCTTGTTTCCGCCGGGGGAGCTCTCTGGCACGTCCTCGACGGGAGCGCTACACTCCGGAGAGGTGCGCTTGCCGGAGTGGGTGTTCGAGGTCTCACCGGTCTTCTTCTTCTTCTTCCCTCCCGGGGTCCCAGCAGCAGGAGCAAGTGCCCTAGTGGCGGCAGCTACTGCAACTACTTGCTGGTATAGTTGGTCAGCGCAAATCAGCGCATCTTTCTTATCGGAGGGGATGGTGATGATCGTCACAGGTCCTGGCATCTTCAGGGTGTTGTAGGCGTAGTGTGACGCCGCCATGAACTTGGCCAGCGCTGGGCGACCAAGGATCCCGTTGTAAGGCAAGGGGATCTTGGCAACATCAAACACGATCCTCTCCGTCATGTAGTTCAGATTGCTTCCAAAAGTCACAGGAAGTGTGACCTTTCCCTTAGGTTGGCTTCTTCCCGGGTTGACCCCCTGAAACGTGCCCGTCTCTTCGAGGTCTCCATCAGGAATCTGCAGTTTCTCGATCACGGCAGGCGAGATCAAGTTCAGACCGGCCCCGCGATCGACTAGCATCTTTGTCACCTTGAGGTTGCGTATTGTTGGTGAAACCAACAATGGCAAGCACCCGACCACAGTAGTGCGATCAGGGTGATCCTCAGTGTCAAAAATGATAGGTGTGCTGGACCACTTCAGCGGCCTTTGGGCATCAAACGATAGCTCTGCCGCTGTAATCTCTCGCACCCACTGTTTAAGCTGGCGGTGAGAAGTATGCAGCGAGGCGCTGCCGTCGACGCACATGGCCTCTGTAGCTTTCTGAAACTCTTGGTCACCGGATTCGTCGTCCTCTTCGTGATCGTCGTCTTTTGGCTTTTTGTCACGGCCCCGGGCGGGCCTCTCCTGTTGTTTATCCTTGCCGTGATGGCCCGCCTGGCCGTCACGCTTCTTGCCGGACCCCTTAGCACCGTCTTGGCCCTTCTCCTTGTCCCGCCTCCCATATTCAGCCCTCTGTTTCTCAGCGAGGAGCTCAACTTGTCGGCAGTCTTGGAGAGCATGGCCTTTGGTGCGATGGATCTTGTAGTATCGCTTGTCGGAGTTTCCTGGCTTCTCGGCAACCGCCAGGGCCCGGCAGGCGACACATCCGGTAATTTCCTTGCCGGGGTCATCTGCCTTGGTTTTCTTGGTGGAGCCGGTGTCATCAGATCCCTCGACGGCAAGCACGGCTTTACCTTTGCGCTTCTTGTTGCGGCGCCGGCCCTTCTTCGCCGGGGCAGCAGTATCTTCATCTGAGGAGTCGATTTCCACGCCGGCGTCTTTGTCGGGGTACTTCCTTCCCTCTTCAGCCCGGGCACATCTCTCAGCAAGAACATAGAGTTCTGCTACATCTTTCACCTTGTTCATTGCCAGCTCTTCGCACATCTTGCGGTTACGCACCTTCTGATGGAACGCGCTGATGATGGCAGCAGGGTGAACATCAGGGATATTGTACTGTATCCGGCTGAACCTCTGTATATACTTGCAGAGACTCTCGCCTCCCTTTTGGGGAATGACGTGCAGGTCGCTCGCTTGGCCATGGGCTTGGTGGCCTCCAGTAAAGGCTCCCACAAACTCATGGCAGAAATCCGACCAGGAGGAAATAGAGTCTACTGGCAAGTGCATCAACCATGACATGACATTGGGTTTAAGAGCCAACAGAAAGTAATTCGCAAGCACCTTATCGTCGCGGGCTCCGGCAGCTTGCATCGCAATGGTGTAGATGCTAAGGAACTTGGACGGGTGGGTCTTGCCGCTGTACTTTTTGCCCATGTCAGGTTTGAAGGTGCGGTGAGTGGGCCACTGGAACTGCCGCAGCTCACGGGTAAAAGCCGGACAACCTACCTCGTAAGGTAGGCCTCCAGGGCTCTCCGGTGCCGGGTGGTTCACAGTAGGCCCTGCTCGCCTGTCTGACTGGTGGCGCGCTCCGCGCCGGCGCTTGATAGTGGTTCGAGCGTCTTCATGTTCTCGTTCCCGAAGGACTTGGCGCTGGTCACAGTGGGTCCGCGGGTCGGACGATGCTACGGAGATTTCGTCGCTCGTAACGTCGCGACGGGCTGGCGTCCGCGGTACCGGGCAAGGAGGAGGCGAGTGCATCATGGTTGCGGCGTCGCCAGCTTTCCTGCCACTGGTGCGTGGGACTCCATCGGAGCGTCGACCCGGGGGCTCCACCGGACTCGGTTCGTCTTTGTTGGCCACCGCAACAAGGCTTCGGATAGTGGCTCTCCATTCGTCGAGTTTCCCCGTAGTGGGAGGAAAATCGAGGAGCAACTGCGCGCGCGCCAGGGCTTCTGCTGGCGTTGGTGGCAGCGAAACCTGCACGGATCGCGACGCGCTTCGACTTCTGACCATGTCAGAAGTAGCTCTATCACGACCCCGCGGTCGCATGCCATCTTCACCAGCGCCTCGGCGAGCGGGCAGGTCTTCTACCTCCCGGGAGTGGCGCTCGGGCCTCTTCCCGCGGTGACGCCAGGGGTCTTCGGCGTGATTACGCCGTTTGTCGCATGCCGCTTGAGAGGAGCGCACCGTCGCGCCAGCATGGGAGTCTTGGAGGCCCTCGCATCGCCTTCGGGCGGGGTGGCAGCGATCTTGGAAGGCCCCGCGCCACTCGCGGAGGGCCTGGCTCCGTCTTTGGATTTTGGCAGCTTGCGGCACGTTACCAGGCGCACGAACATCGCCGCCTCCCAAACTCCGCCTGCTGGGACGATGTTGGTGTTCGCAAACGGCGCCCCAGGTCCTTTCTGCGACCGGTCTGCTGCTTGCCCGCGTCGGGACGGGATGTCCGGCCTCCGACGGGCCAACCACCACCATCGTCTTCTTCTTGGGCGCCATGACGATGAAGAAGCGTCGAACTAACTGCTAAAGCCGATTCTCACAACTGCGCCCCCTACCTGGCGCGCCAAAGATGTTGGTGGGAACGACACCTATGGGATCACAAGAATCCCTACTACAGTTGCGGGGCGCGGGGTCGTGAGAAGAGCGGATCAAACAGATAGCACATGGTTCATTTATCCAGGTTCGGGCCGCGAGGATGCGTAAAACCCTACTACTGCTTTGGTGGATTGTATATATGTGTTCTTGAGCTAGCTATGGGGCGTGAGGAGCTCCAAAAAGCCGAATCCTCCTCCTGGTCGCCTCGGGCCTCCTTTTATAGGAAAGGGGTTGCCACAGTGGCACACAGGAGGTGGAAATGGTACAGTGATGTGAGGTTATCCCTTGCATTACATGACAAGGCGCATTTAATGTGTCTTGCCCAGGTGTCCTTGCTTTATCGGGGACGGGGGAGAGCCCTGTCTCATCCGTCGCCGCTCCCTCTCGTGTCGACACGCGCCCTGGCCAGCGGCGCCCGCGGTGCCATGTAGGCGGGCAGGCAGCTAAGGTGGCGCAGTGGTGGGTCTCCACGAAGATCCGCATGCCGCCACGCAGGTGCCTGCCCAGCTGGTTGGGTCGGCAGCTGTATGCGAACGGTGGTGGAGGTTTGACTGGCGTGGGCCTGATGGTGGCCCTACGGGTGTTCTTGGCAAGGGTCTTGCCATGGCGCCTGCTGTCATCCCCGGCAAGGCTCTTGTCGAGGGCCTTATGGTCCTCCTTGGCTGGGATCCCGCCAAGGATCATCATCTTCTAAAGGGTGTATCTGATCTTGAATGTCTTCACAAAGATCTGCATGCCACCACGGGGATGTCTCCCGAATCCTTGCCCCATGGGGCCAGTGGACTCAAGGGTGACTTACTCCGTAGGTGTGGGGCGAGCTGCCACGGCAAGGGTCTTGCGGGTTTGCTAAAACCGCC
>NC_041380.1:408513122-408514106 GCF_002162155.2 Triticum dicoccoides
TTGCTCTTTGTGGTCTTGGTCTTGGCGTTGTTCTGCTTCTCCTGAGCTTCGGCCTTACCTTGGCTCACCTTCCTTGCCTTGCTCAGTGTGGTGGTGCCCGTGGCTCTGACTGCCCGTGCACAGTTATAGGGGTACAAAAAGTGTACCCCTCTTTTTGTACACCGACAGCAAGGTTATCAAGTTTTGCAAAGTTCAGTGGAGCCACCATACCGAGGATGAAGCCACCTGGGAACGAGAAGATGATCTACGCAAACACCACCGCACCTATTTTCTAGCCAACCCGAATCTCGAGGGCGACATTCATCTTAAGGGGGGTAGGTTTGTAACATCCCAAATTTTCAATTTGGAATGTTATACATAGGTCATGCATCCTGTCATATTTTATTGCATTTTTGTTTTCACAATCCTCGAAATCTCAAGCAACTCAAGGACCCTCGGAGAGAGTTGGGGATTTCCAGGTTTTCATATTTGATTCTTATCAAATAATGAAACGAGGATTTTGATTTTAATAATTTTTCTCTCTGAAAAATATTTCGTATTAAAATATAAGAGAGGAGATAATATGACTTCTCCAAAATAATTGAAATATTGGAGGAAAAATATTAAAATCATTTATTTTGATTTTATTCGATTTTATTTGGATTTTATTTGCATTAGAAAAATTGCATGTTTTTCAAAATTGCATTTTAGGGCCAAGAAAATGTTTATCTCGTTCTAAATATTTTATTTAGACGGTGAAAATTTGTTTTGGCATTTTTAGATTTTTATTTTATTTTCTAGGATTTTAATTCTATCGGCGAAATTGTTTAAAAAAAATCTCCAGCCGACTGGGCCGAACCCAGCCGGGCCGTCGGCCCAAGCCGCCGCCGCTGCTGCCGAGCTTGAACCGGAGTCCGTGCCGGACTCCACCTCCTCCGCGCCGGACTCCACCTCCTCCGCGCCTTGCCCCCTCCTCCAAGTCGCCCCCTCCCCCTTTATATATGC
>NC_041380.1:408514534-408583443 GCF_002162155.2 Triticum dicoccoides
CCGCCACCGCTGCCGAGCCCCGCCGCCCCGCGAGCCGCCACCCCGCCGCCCAACGCCACCTCGCTGGAGCCCCTCGCCGGACCCGAGCCGCCGGTTTTTTTTAAACCGTTCGGTTTTTTAGAAACCCTAGCTTGTTTTTTTTAGATTGGTTCGCCGGTTCTACTCGGTTCTTCTATTTAGCGGACGTTCGTCCGTACGTTCGTTTTAACGAACGGTTTTCGCCCGTTAGTCACAGCTAACGAATGCTCGTTCGTTAGACTGTTCGTCAGTTTTTTTCTATCGGATTTATGTGCGTTTTTTCTCGATCGCGATTTCTGATCCAATCTCAGTTTCTGTTTATCTTTTCGCTCGTCAGTCGGAATCAGGCGATTCAAGCGCCTAGATCTTCATCTCGAGACCCTCTTTCTGTTTAACCAACTTGCAAAAGTTTTTGCTACTGTAAAATTTGACCTTAGTTCAGATTAGTAAATAGATCTTGTTTCTTTCGCCGTTTGAGTTTCGTTGCTCCGTTTGATTTGATTCTTTTTGCGTACTGGAGTTCTTAAGTTGAACTTTCTGTTCAACCCCTCTTATTTGAGTTTTTCTTATGCATCTTTGCTTGTTGCTTATGTATGTTATTGTTTGTTTGCGATAGAACACCCGGAGTGCGAAGCGTGTTACTACGAGTCTCTAGGTTTCGCGGATTGTCAGCAAGGCAAGTAACACTTTGATCATACCCCTTTATACCCAGTTTTTATGCATTAGTTCCAATCCTAAAACATTGCATGATTAGGACGTCATTAACTTGTGGGTTGGGAAGTAGTTGTTGAGGTAGAACCTATTACCCTGTTACTATCAAACCCTTGGGAGTTACTTCTACGCGTTGCTTATATTGCTATGCTATGCTATGCTCGTAGACGTGGTTTGGGTTTGAGTGAAATCCATGACAGATGTGAGATTGTTAATTAATGGTTCAACTTAAGGTGGCAACTTAAATTAACATCTGGGTGGATTGAGGAACCTGGGGAACCCAGTGTTGTCTACTTTTTTTGGAAATCCCGGGGTATCCGTGTGATCTTCCTATGGACCGCCACCCAGGCTCAAAGGGAACTGAGATGATTCATGCTAGAAACTTTTGTGTGCAGCCACAAGCTATTATGGGCTCTAGCATAGTTGAGTAAGTTACGTGAAGCTCTTGAAGAGGTGGATCAGCAGGTAGTGGGTTTTGTAGGTTTGGTATGGTCTACCCGGAGTAGAGAGTTAATGTTTCTGAAAGACTATGTCTCGATCATCCGTTTCTCAAACATCATGTAGTGCGAGAAATCCAACGGAGGCGATCGAGTCTTGTGGGGAAAAGTGCACAAACCTCTGCAGAGTGTACAGTCTAATCATGGTTAGCCGTGTCCCCGGTTATGGATAATCTTGAGTATCTAGTACTTGGGTTATCACATGTATCCCATCACTCTTAATTAATATTGTTGGGTTGTTAATTACTTTAATTGGGATTGAGTTGGGGTTTCCTTCTCAATATTTGTTCAACCACCATGATAGTTAAATTAAAATCTATTCCTTTGTTGTAGGGAAAAATTGGCTTTTCGCAAAAATTATAACCATAGAGCTTTCCACCAGCCAAATATGCATGTAGTGATAGCATTATTCTGTTCTTGCTCTAGTGTGTTACATTGCCAGCATATTCCATGTGCTAACCCGTTCCCGGGCTGCAACGTATTATGTTGCAGACTTTTCAGATGAGGAGTAAGGTTCGTTAGGTCGTTGCCGTGCAACTCAGCTATGCCGTTGGAGTTGATGGACTCACTTATCTTCCAAGCCTTCCGATGTTATCGCATTAGATGGCCTTAAGCCATATTATTATAATAAGTTCTCTTTTGAGACATTCGATGTAATAAGTGTGTGATTGCTACTCTGTTATAAATCCTTCGAGTACTATGTGTGTCAGCATTACCGATCCAGGGATGACACTGAAGCACAGAGATTTGACTTTTTGAGGTCAGGTCGCTACACATCTAGGGGGAATGTCAAGAAAGAAGAAGGAGGGGCTCTCTCCCCCTCTCTCCTGGTGGCGCCGGAACGCCGCCGGGGCCATCATCGTGACGACAATCTACACCAACAACTTCGCTGCCGTCATCACCAACTCTCTCCCCCTCTATGCAGCGGTGTAACACCTCTTCTCCCTGCTGTAATCTCTACTTAAACATGGTGCTCAACGCTATATATTATTTCCCAATGATGTATGGCTATCCTATGATGTTTGAGTATATCCGTTTTGTCCTATGGGTTGATTGATGATCGTGATTGGTTTGAGTTGCATGTTTTATTATTGGTGATATCCTATGGTGCTCTCTGTGTCGTGCAAGCGTGAGGGATCCCCTCTGTAGGGTTTGCAATATGTTCATGATTCGCTTGCGTTAGGTTGCTAGAGTGACAGAAGCTTAAACCCGAGTAAGTAGGTTGTTTGCATATGGGAGTAAAAAGGACTTGATACTTTAATGCTATGGTTGGGTTTACCTTAATGATCTTTGGGAACCGCTAGGGATCAGACTACTAATCCCTTGCTTCCCATGAGACCAGTGGCTGGCCGTTGGATTAACGTCACACTGTTTGTCCGATTTGATGGTTAGGCGCTGACCGTTTCCTTCCTAATTAAGTGTTTTCATAATCACTTCCCATGTATATAGCGCGTCCTCCCACAAATATTTCCATGCTTCCTTAATTCTATGCTTCTAGTAACAAACTCCTTCCCAGAATTATGCTGTTTGTTTTGGTATATCGTGATTGCTTCCAACAAACAAATATGAAAAATAATGCTTCCCACTAATTATGAATTTGTTTCCAATAAAAAAATGGTTCTAGATGTTTTTTTGCAGCGCAAACGTTCCATTGAATCATTTTTCCCAGATGGAAGCACATGCGATGGAAACATATTATTCAGAAAAAATGTATCCTTCCATAAAAAAACTGCTTCCAAAATAAAGACACTCCAAAAATTCATTCTAGACGTGTGTATTCTGAACTAATTCGCAAAAAAAAAATTCTGAACTAAAAAAAGATGTACACATTCTGGGTTGAAACTAGGATGTCTAAACTAAAGCATTGGGTTGTAGAGAACATGTAACCGCTTGAAGCATCAGGTAGTAATGGTGGAAGCACACCTGATTAGTGTGTAAGAGAAACCTTCATTTATTTGGATGCATATGCATAATATGCTGTTGTTAGAAGCAAGATTAGTGTCTAACCGAGGCTTTGTTTAACTGTGTAGGGAGCATAACTTTTTTATTAATAGGAAGCGTAAATGTTTTGTGAAACCTACGATGCTTGCTTATCGTGTAACCGAAGCTTCGTTTTTTGGGCAGGAACCAAAATAGATATATGTTGGATACAATTAGTAAGATGGTGCAGCATACATGTGCGATGAACAACTACATCTGCTTCAAACAAAATGAGCATGTGCTTCCAATGAAGTTGAAATTTATTTCCAATGTTGCATATACATATCTTGAATGTCCAACCTTCTGATTGATGTCTGCTTCCACCAACATTGCTTCTAAATGATATCATAATTTGCTTCTAAAGAAAGAAAAAGTCTTCCAATATAGATTGGACTTTGCTTCCATACAAACAAGATGTAAACATCGAAGCAAAACGGGACGAAGCTCCTACTAGAACATGAGCACCATCCAAAGAGGGGTCTCTTCGAGGAGTAGTGTTGATGGGATCTGAGAGGCAATGATGAGGTTGGACCGACCTTGGTAGAGTGTGGTGGCTAGTAAGGGCCACATGAAGACTTGATATGCCTAATGTCCTTGTGCACGGGCGCAGTTGTGGTAGGAAGCAATTGTCGGTCATGAAGAAGCAAGGAATCCCATGTAAGGAAGCATGCATGCTTCATGCCTTCTTGGTCGACGTTGAATGCGTCCCTCGATGCTCCGCTACTCTTCACCCCAAAAGTTGTGAATGTCGACACCGTCTAGCGGTGAGGGTCAGCACCGTCAAGTGGCCGACATTATTGACCTGCAGCTGCATATAGCCAGGGGAAATAGGCAATCTCGAATAGGCCAGAAGCATAGGAACATATATATGAGAAATATATGAAGCAATTCAGCATTGTTAAACGGAAAAAATACAAGACGTAGAAGCATGGATATGCTAATGCAAACTAGAGAGGATGCATATGAAGCATGACATTTGGAAATCCGATGGTCGAAAACGGAAGGATCTAGACAAGGACACACAAATTAAAGCATTTGCACATATATAGGTCCTAGGAAGCACCACAAAGAATTGATATTCCATCTATACATAGGAAGTATGAATGCTCTGTACCAAAAATTGTCTGATATCATGATAAATGTGAGATAATAGATATATTGCAAGCACACAAATTTGAAGATGCAAAGTAGCATGTTTGAAAATGATATCTAGATGTAGAAATTTATTATCCACAAACAAATTTATTCTAACCTAATTGGGAATAACCCAGAACAACACAAATCAACTAGAATAACACAAATAAGTACAGATCTCACCGCTGGAGAGCCTACTCGTTTCCTAGCTAGTGCACTGGTGTTGAATGCCTAAGCAGCAATCTAGGCATGGATCTGGGCAAGATGGCTGCCCTAGTGGAAGATGGACATGCTAGCTCATGGACGGACGTACACAGTTGAGGGAGGAATCGAACCTGGCCGAATCTAGTCTTTCACATCAGAGATCTGAATGACAATCATACCGACGACATGCTGGATGGTATGCTCGGCAGAGAGGACATCTGGAGGCAGGAGAGGGGGACGGGGTGGCGATTAAATCGGGACAAATGCGATGGGCCAAGCAATTATGGGAAGTAGGTTGCGTGATGAGGGGGAGGGGTGATTAGAAGGGGATTTCTCTGGTGTCTCTTGGACGTAGGATGAGAACCGAATCAACGACACACAAGCGGTTTGACGACCGTCTCGTAACAGACGTATGATCTAAAGTGTTTCCCATGATCTTTAGTAGTTGTGGATGCTTGCTAGAGTTCCCATCATAATTGCATATGATCCAAGTAGAGAAAGTATGTTAGCTTATGCCTCTCCCTCATATAAAGTTGTTGGGGAACGCGGTAATTTCCAAAAAAATCCTACGCACACGCAAGATCCATATAGGTGATGCATAGCAACGAGAGGGGAGAGTGTAGTCCACGTACCCTCGTAGACCGTAAGCGGAAGCGTTATGACAACGCGGTTGATGTAGTCGTACGTCTTCATGATCCGACCGATCCTAGCACCAAAGGTACGGCACCACCGTGATCTGCACACGTTTAGCTTGGTGATGTCCCAGAACTCTAGATCCAGCTGAGGTTGAGGGAGAATTTCGTCAGCACGTCGGTGTGATGATGGTGATGATGAAGTTACCGACGTAGGGCTTCGCCTAAGCTCTACAACGATATGACCGAGGTGGAAATCTGTGGAGGGGGGACTGCACATGGCTAAACAATCAACTTGTGTGTCTATGGGGTACCCCCTCCCCTATATATAAAGGAGTGGAGGAGGGGGAGGGTTGGTCCTCTCATGGCGCGCCCAAGGGGGGAGTCCTACTTCCGATGGGAGTAGGATTCCCACTTCCCTTGTTGGAGTAGGAGAGAAAGGAAGGGGCAGAGAGAGGGAAGGAGGGGGGGGGGTGCCCTCTACCTTGGCCGCCTCCTCTTTCCCACCAAGGCCCAATAAGGCCCTGTCAGGACCCCGATTCCAAGTCACATAGATCTAGCCGGTAACACCTCATATCACATTGCGGCATCACGCACGGTATCCCCACGGGTGTCGCCTTACCATGGCCCGGGACCGTTTGCGCCTTTTGGCTCATGTATATGATAGTGTCGCTAGCATCCATATGACAGAGAACTCGGGCCGACATGGCTAGTCATGAACCCAAAGCGGCACAGACCTATGGAGTCAGGCATACATGAATCACATTGAGCATGTCAGTCATCAGCGAGTGAATCCGGGCTGTAGCACTGGGCTAACAGGACTCCGGGGAACCCGGGCTGTAGCAAGCTAGGCAGGACTCCGGAAGTCATCGCGTGACATTTCCTCGAAGGGACAGACATAGGAACGAAGTGAAACACATGCTGGCCAGTCAAGTGTCCTGAGCAGCAGTGCTGGGCTAGCAGGACTCCGGTGAACCAGGCTGTAGCACACTACTATGGCTCAAGGAGCACTAGACTACATTTCCCCATAAGAGAGGCTGCCAAGGATAAACAACTAGATTGTCGGATCCCACACATACCAAGCATTTCAATCATACACACAATATGCTCGATATGTGTAAATACAACATGGCATCACAACAATACTCTACAACTCAAGTACTTTATTTAAAGGCTCCAGAGAGCCATACATAACATGTTCATACAGGCAGGGGTCACATCACCTAACACTCATGTCATACAAGCATACAAGCACATGCGGAAGCAAATAGTCTGAGTACAGACACTAGAAAGCAAGAAGGCTTCTCGAAGCCTGTCTATCTACATAGGCCCCTCCATGGCCAGGATCACCACCTGGGTGGCAAGTCACTCATTAACGTCGAGATCTACATAAAACCCATCGGAGGGGGCGGTGTTGTCATCTGAAAACAGTAATTAAGCAAACATGAGTACAAAGGCACTCAGCAAGTCTTACATCAGAACCTACTATACATGCTCATTCTCAAGAAGGTGGTGGAGTTATTGCAGCAAGCTAGCTTTGACTCTTGGCTAAGCTATCCTACGGGACACCACTAGTAAAATAGTTTTCGCACACGAGTCCGCTAATCACCAACACAATACTCCACCGGGGATCCTCTCTCGTCATCCTACGAGAGAGCCATCCTTGGTACTCACACTTATCTTGAGTCTTTTAGTAGTATCCATTAACTTGTCTATGAACTGTATAGGCAACCAAGTAGTCCTTTACCGCGGACGCAGCTATTCGAATAGATGATGTTAACCCTGCAGGGGTGTACTTCTTCATACATGCTCTCACCACTTACCGCCGTTTACACGACATGTACTCGGCAACCTTCAAGCGGAAGCCCAACGAGGGTGTCGGCCACGGCCTACCTAAACACTCAAGTCTCTAGTCCAGGTTTATCGCCTATCCAGGTTGCATCCGCAGGGAGTCCGGCCGAGGTTTCCACATACAGCCCCGAACGATGTGAACAGGGTTCCCGAGACACCATACGGGTGACTCGGTACACCGTGCCACGGTGTATCTACCGTAACATAGCCCACCCCTAGGGTCAGCGCTACGCACGGCCGCCAACACGTAACCTACAAACACCAGAAACTAATTGCAACTCCTGGACAGAGTACTAGGGTGATTAAGAAGCCGAGAGGGTCCATTGGTTTCGGGCCCAATGTATGGTAGTAACTGAATCTTAAATCACACATACAGATCTCAGTTCTTAGGGACGACCTCAATGAAACAACCCACCATGTACTCCTACATGGCCTCTCATCGATACCTTTACCAAATCATGTTCAACATATCCCTCACATTACCGACATAATCATTTCACTCTAGCCCATCACCCAGATGAACCAGACCTGACACAACTCTAAGCATAGCAGGCATAGCAAGGTAGGAAACACAAACATGGCTCAATCAACTCCTACCAATGCTAGTGGGTTTCAAATAGTTACTGTGGCAATGACAGGTCATGCAGAGGATAAGGGTTCAACTACCGTAGCACACAGCAGTTTGAAACAATGTTGTCTTAATGCAGTAAATGAGAGCAGAGGCGAGAACATGGGATTATATCGATATGATCAATGGGGCTGCTTGCCTGATGGAGCGGTAGTAGGGTACTACCCTTCAGTTGGATACTCGGAGATATCCTCGGAGGCAGAACCTACCACGAAGGACACACATAACATAATCAACACATGACAATATGCAACAATATGATGCATGCTATGACATGGCAAAATGATGTGTCCTGCCTAATGCAATGTGAAACAAGTTGAAATGGGTCCATTTGAACCAAAGATTCAAATGGAAGTTAAAGTTCTTATGCATAATAAGTGTGTTAGCTTGTTTCACCTAAACAGCAAGGTTAAGGTGGTTTGTCATGCATGAAACCATTACAGATGGATAGATTGCATTTTTCTGATCATTTTTCATATATAATTTGTTTGATTAGGAGCTATGGTTGATATTCTATGATTTTTTAGAAGTTTTGGCTATTTTTTGGAATTTCTTATATAAAAATAATTCCAGAAAATGAATAATTGCGTCAGCACTGCGTCACTATGATGTCAGCGAGTCAAAGGCACCAGGGCCAGTCAAACCTGACTGGTGGGCCCTGTTTGTCAGTGTCTCAGCTAACTAACAGAGTTAAGTTAGTACTAATTAACTGTCAGTGGGGCCTGGGCCCACATGTCAGTGACCTAAACTAACTAAAATTAGTTAACACTAATCCTAAACTAATTAACAGGCCGGCCCCACCTATCATAGGCTCAGGGGGAGTCAACCTGGGCCCACACAGGTCAGACGTGGTCAACTCGCCGGTCAGCGGGTCAAAGCCTGCCGGTGTTTAGCCGCCGGCGAGGCCAGACGCGGCGGCGCGCTTAGGGCTGGACCAAAAGCTCATAACTCGCGAGCTTAATTAGCGGTCGATAGTTCGGCTCGTTAAGCTCGTAGCTCGCTTCTTAATGAACAGAGCCAATCATTGATTTCAGCTTGTTAAGCTTAACAAGCTTAACGAGCGAGCTAACGAGTTTAACGAGTAGCTCGTTAAGCTCGTTAGTAACAACACAACACATATTTTCATTTTACGTGACAAACTTTTATAGCACCTCAGCCCATCTATTCAATCTAATCGACCTATGAGACAACAAACTACTACATTTCTTTTTATAGTCATCATATTTCGTCTTGAAAACCACACCTACACATTCATCCTTTATATCGTAAAACATTATAATCTGTTAACAAGCGCTCACGAGCTTAACGAGCTTCAAACGAGCCGAGCCGAGCAGGGTTTTCTGCTCGTTAATCTTAACAAGCTTAATGAGCCGAGCCTTAACGAGCACGAGCTTAACGAGCACGAGCTTAACGAGTACGAGCTTAACGAGCCGAGCTGCTCGTTAGTCCACCCCTAGGCACGCTGCGGGATTTGCCCATAGGGCATCATTTGCTGCACGGAGAGCAGCTACGGGCAACTGGTGCTCGCCCGCATCCAGCCGTGGTGATGGCTTGGCCGGGGAGTGGCCGGAGCATCGCCGGCGACGAGCTTGGCGGAGGCCGAAGCTCGGGTCAGCTCGTGCGCGTGGCTGCAGTGGCCTAGGCGGCGTGGCGCTTGCACCTACAACATCTACGCGATGCAGTGAGTGTGACGGGCACAAGCCCATGACCAAAAGGTCACCGAAGCATCACCGACGACGTGGTCAGGCGGCGATGCGTTCGGGCGGAAAAGGCACGGCGGCTATAGAGCTCTAGCGACAAAGCGGAGAGAAGGGGGAGGAGCAGTAGCTCACTGGGAAGCCACAGAGAAGGTCAGCATGCTCGGGGAAGGCTTGGTGCGGTCGGAACGGCGACGGGGATCTCGGCGGCCCGAGGTTGAAGACGACGGCGGCAGGGACGATGCAGGGGCTCCGGCCTCGTGCGGCTTGGCTAGTCGACATAGTCGACAACGGTGAACCGTCCGGACATGGTGAGAGGGGCGGGGACGGCGTTGGACGTGGCTGCGGCGAGCGGCGGCGACGGTGACGTCTCGGGCGATGTTGGGGAGGGCGAGAGAGAGGAACCAGAGGGAAGAGCGAATGTCTGCGAGGTCGGGGAGAGAGAGGGGGGTCGTCCCACGTCGATAGCTCGACGACGGGAGCGGTGAGGCGGCGAGCAGCTGTGTGGCGCGCATGCTGTGCTCGTCGTCGAGCAGCTGCCTGCCTGCCTGGCCAAGCCAAGCAGCTCGCTGGAGTGTTGGCTGGGCTGGGCCGGCAGGTGGGCCTGCTAGGTGGGCGCCAGGTAAGCTTTCTCTTCCTCTCTTTCCTGTTTGTTTTCTATTTCTATTTTTCTGTAACTTTAGGGCTTTATTAAAAATACTTAGGCACTTGCTAAAATCCTGAAAATAATTGTGGGCTCTGTTGGGATTATTCCTAACAGCCCTCACTTAACTCTAGAATTATTTGGGCATTTAAAATATTTAATAGCATTTAAATGCCCAAATTCAAATACTTATGATGAACATTTTTGCCAGGGGTTTTAACACAATCCAGAAATGATGAACATTTTGTGAAGGGCATTTTGGGTTCATTGAAAATAATTTTAGTAAACCCAAGTTGTTTCCAGGGGGGTGCTGGGGGTTTTGTCATCCCCATTTCAAGTTTCTGTAAAAGTAGACATGATGCAAAACTCTAATGCATGAACCAGCTAGGGTGTGACAACTCACCCCCACTCGAAAGAATCTCGTCCCGAGATTTAGGATCCCCCGGGAAGAAGGTGGGGTACTCGAGTCGAAGACGATCCTCCCTTTCCCAAGTGGCTTATTTCTCGGAATGGTGTGACCATTGAACCTTGAGAAACTTGATATTATGGCGTTGAGTGGTACGCTCAGCTTGATCAAGGATACGAACAGGATATTCCCGATATGAAAGGTTATCTTGTAGATCAAGCGTTTCGTGGTCCACTCCATGGATAGGATCCGCGAAGCAACGCCTGAGTTGAGAAACGTGGAAGACATCGTGAACTCTGGAAAGATGCGAAGGTAGTTCCAATTGGTAGGCAACTTCTCCTCGTTTGGCAAGAATGCGAAAAGGTCCAATGTAACAAGGAGCCAATTTGCCTTTGATACCGAAACGATGGGTTCCCTTTAACGGAGTAACCCGAAGGTAAGCCTTCTTGCCGACTTCATAAGTCATGAGCTTATGTTTACGATCATATTGGCTCTTTTGACGAGATTGGGCTGTTTTCAATTTCTCACGAATAACGCGAACCTGCTCTTCTGCTTCCTAAATCATATCCGGGCCAAAGAGTTGTCTTTCCCCGGTTTCTGACCAGTTAAGAGGCGTTCGACATTTTCGTCCATAGAGAAATTCGAAAGGAGCTTTGCCCAAGCTAGTTTGATAACTGTTGTTATAAGCAAACTCCGTGAATGGAAGGCATTTCTCCCAACCCATTCCGAATGAGATGACAGAAGCTCGGAGGATATCTTCCAGAATTTGATTGAGGATGGAAGGAGGTGCTAAAAGAGAGACGAGTTACCATAGCATTTTGGAAACTTTCCCAAAATCAAGAGGTGAAGAGACTCCCACAGTCTAAGTTAATTTCCAATGGGACACCATGAAGAGATACTATTCGGGAGATGTATAAATCAGCTAGCTGGCTAGCGGTGATACTCTCACGAACAGGTAGAAAGTGGGCTACTTTGGAAAGACGGTTGATCATGATGAAGATGGCATTATTCCCTCTCTTGGTCCTGGGAAACCCAGTAATGAAATCCATACTGATTTTATCCCATTTCCACTCAGGAATAGCCAAAGGTTGAAGGGTGCTAGCAGGCCGTTGATGCTCTGCTTTAACACGATGACAGATGTCGCATCTAGCAATGTATTGAGCAATTTCTCTCTTCATCCTAGTCCACCAAAACCTCTGGCATAGGTCTTGATACATCTTAGTACTACCGGGATGAATGGTGAGAGGGGATTCATGAGCTTCCTTAAGGATCGGCCGCCTCAGGTTTCGTGCCTTGGGAACCACTAAGCGGTTTCCAAAGTATACGACACCTAGATCATCAACGGAGAAACAATTCGCGACTCCTTTCTTAATGTTTCTGTTAGTACGGGAGATTCCCGGATCTACCTTCTGTGCCTTGATGATCTGATCCGTAAGGGTAGGTTTCACCACCAGGGTGGATAGGAATCCTCGAGGAACAATGTGAAGATTAAGCTTACAAAATTCCTCATGGAGAAGTGGTTGACTTTGTTGTAACATCAGGTTGTTACAATAGGATTTACGACTTAGTGCATCAGCCATGACATTGGCTTTGCCCGGGGTGTAAGTTATTCCTAAGTCGTAATCCGAGATCAACTCGACCCAACGTCTTTGCCTGAGATTCAAATCCGGTTGGGTGAAGATATATTTCAAACTTTGGTGATCGGTGAAGATCTCGCAACAATTACCGAGGAGGTAATGTCGCCAAGTTTTAAGTGCATGGACTACAGCTGCAAGCTCTAGATCATGTGTGGGATAATTTTCCTCATGTGGGTGTAATTTCCGTGAAGCATAGGCAATTACCTGATGATCTTGCATGAGTATGCAACCTAGTCCTTGTCGCGAGGCGTCGCAATAGATAATAAAGTCCTTGGAGAAATCTGGTGGTACCAGTACGGGAGCAGATGTCAGGCGTCTTTTCAGTTCCTGAAAGCTGAACTCACACTATGGGGTCCACTTGAACTTTTTATCTTTCTTGAGGAGTTCAGTTAGAGGTTTAGCAACCTTGGAGAAATTCTCGACGAACCGGCGGCAATAGCTCGCTAAGCCAAGGAAGCTCCGAACTTGCTTGACCGTCTCAGGTGGAGTCCAATCAAGGACGGCTTGAACTCGCTCGGGATTGACAGCAATACCCTTACCAGAGATTACATGTCCTAGATAGGTCACTTCGGGAAACCAAAATTCACACTTGGAGAATTTGGCATAAGGCGATGCTCTCAAAGTTTCGTCAACACCAGCCTTAGATGTTTGGCATGTTCCTCTTCATTCTTGGAGTAGATGAGTATGTCATCGAGGTAAACTACGACGAATTTATCCAAATACTCCATGAAGACCGAGTTCATTAACCGAGAGAAGGTGGTTGGGGCATTGGTTAAACCAAAGGACATAACAGTGTACTCGTATTGGCCATAACGAGTAACAAAGGTCGTTTTGGGAATGGCCCCGTTTCTGATTTTGATTTGATGGTAGCCCAACCTCAAATCCATCTTGGAAAAGACTGAGGATCCAGCGAGCTGATCATACAGATCGTTGATCCTGGGAAGCGGATACTTGTTCTTGATAGTGACCAAGTTGACAGGTCGGTAATCTACAACCATCCGATCTGTTCCATCCTTCTTCTTGACGAAGAGGACGGGGCAAGCCCAAGGAGAGGAACTAGGACGGATGAAACCCTTTTTCAAGGACTCGTCGAGTTGGTTCTTAAGCTCGGCTAGCTCTAAGGGTGACATCTTATAGGGTCTTCTAGAAATTGGAACGGTTCCTAGAACAAGGTCTATCACAAACTCGACATCCCTGTCAGGTGGAACACCTGGCAGTTCTTCTGGAAAGGCATCCAGGAAGTCTCAGACTACCGGAATATCTTCAAGGTCTGGAAGGGGGTTGGCATTTAGGGAGTAAAGCTGGCGCTTGGCCACTCGAGTTAAGACATTGACTGTCTGGCCCGATGGGTGAGTAAGTTGAATGGTTCTAGTAGCACAATCAATCTTAGCATAATGAGATGACATCCAGTCCATACCCAAGATGATGTTTATGTCCGAGGACTTGAGAGCTATTAAGGATGCAAGGAAGACAAGTCTATCGACAAGAATTTCGTTCCCATGGCTTACTCTATAAGTTTGCCATTTGGAACTTAGAGTTTGAATTACCATGGAAGTGGGCATGTCACAGAAAGTCGTGTTATGCAATCGAGCATAGCTCTCAGATATGAATGAATGAGATGCTCCAGTATCGAAAAGAATAGATGCCGGATGGCAATTAACAAGGAGCGTACCAAGGACGATGTTAGGATCCTCATGAGCCTCCTCAGCTGAGACATAGTTGACATGGCCACGTGCAGTGGTGACCGGCTTGGCGTAGAATGTCTTTCCCGCTGGCTTACCATGGCCAACGGACTTTCCAGACTGATTGGGGTTGTTGTTCTGGGGACACTCTCGACTATAGTGACCCGGCTCTCCACACTTGAAACATGTCACAACATTGGGGCGTGGAGAAGCATTAGCAGTGGGGCCACCATAGGGCTTGGACGGTGCAAACTACTGGTTGGGGCGAGGCGCCTCAAAGGATGGCCTCGGAATGAACCTGGGTGGCAGTGCCGTGCTTGGAATCCACACCCGGCGCTTCTGAGATCCAGAGACGGATGAAGAGCCAAAATCACGAGAGTGCTTGCGTGAAGCGTCATAGTCAGACTGGCCTGTCTCAGCACTAATGGCTTTATTGACCAGCTTCTGAAAGGAGGTGCACTCGTGCAGACGAAGATCGCGGCGAAGCTCAGGGCTAAGTCCCTTGCGGAACCTTGCCTGCTTCTTAGCGTTGGTGGATACCTCTTCAGGAGCATATCTTGCCAGATTCCCAAATTCACGACTATATGCATCCACAGTCAGTCTTCCTTGGGTGAAATTGCAGAACTCTTCCCTCTTGTGATCTATGAGACCTTCCGGGATGTGATGCTCACGGAAA
The DNA here is from genome assembly GCF_002162155.2 of Triticum dicoccoides. NCBI lineage: Eukaryota > Viridiplantae > Streptophyta > Magnoliopsida > Poales > Poaceae > Triticum > Triticum dicoccoides. The sequence goes on from NC_041380.1 coordinate 408,528,931, forward strand.
GCCTCACTGAATTCAGCCCAAGTAGTGATTTGGCCGACCGGGCACATAGCCTCAAAGTTTTCCCACCAAAGGCTAGCAGGGCCTTCGACGTGATAGGCAGCATAAGTAACCTTATCAGCTTCGGCTACGTTGGTAGAACGTAGCTTGTGTGTGATGCTGCGGAGCCAGTCATCCGCGTCGAGGGGCTCGACGGAATGATTGAACTTTGGTGGGTACAACTTGATAAAATCATTGATTGACACCAAGTCATTTCGCTGATGGCGTGCAGTGTTCTGCTCAATCCGCTCTAGCAAGAGGTTAGTCTCACGCTTGTTTCTTTCCGCCTCCAGCATCACTTCGGCCAGAGAAGGCGGGTGAGGCAGATTTTCACCCCTAACCGCGCTGGCTTCCCCCTGCTCCAGGGCAGCAGGGTTGCTGCGGGTGTTGACCATCCTAGGAGAAAACAAGACAACGGTTTAGATAAGGATGGCACAAACTTAGCAAGGAAGTGCAGAATGTAATGGATAACATGGAATGCTAAGATGTTCATTGCACGACATGATAATATAGAAGCTGCCATATATATACCATTGGTCATACACACCGTACATAGATTAGTACAAGCCCAGGCTAGAGTTCAACTACGATGAAAGACATTACATCTCATCGAAGGCATTCCAAGCTCCTATACATTATTTTTCTACACCTCCGGAGCGTGATACACACCAAGTCGTATCCCACGGTCACGCAGGACTGTGGAGAATACAAGTACTACAATACTAGTGAAACTACTACTAGCTTAGACGGCTCTGTAGTAATCCTCATAGAAGTCGCCACCAAAGCCTGGAAGTGGAACATGATCATCTGGGAACAGACGGTCCTGCGGAGCCTGCGGACCATAGGGACTCGGATGTGGCCTCGGTCCCACAGGTGGTGGCAGACGGGGACCCCGAGGAGGGGTGATGCCTCCTACATCGCGCCACTCCATACAATCTGGCAATCCAGACCGTACAGGGTACAAGTCCCTCATGTCCATGTATCCTGCCTGCACTGCAGGTGCAAACTGAGTCAAAGTGGCCCAATGATCAGCACGAGCGTGGAAAAGCTCCATACACAAGGCCCGATTTTCACGGTCCTTATCCTCGAGAATCTCAGCAGTGGTGCGGAGTAGTGACTCCTCATGTGTAGAGTCATAGTACAAGGCCTGGTAGTACCCCTGTGCTCCGGGAAGTGAGGCTGGAATGTATCGGAAATCGGTGTTCTGTAGCAAGGCAGTCCTGGCTCGAATGATAGCCATCATTGAATAGGCTGCATCCTGGACAAACATCTCAATAGTGACCCCGAGTCCATAGGAACAGTGAAGGGGCTCAATGGCTCCAGGATAAGAGGGATATATCCTGACGGTACAGAGGTACTGGCTCTGGTTGAAGTCTCTGAACTGCTCCTCGACAGTATATTCCGGATACCAGCGATAGCCTCACTCAACCATCACTCGAACCAACATGGCCGTGTGGCCGGGCACATCAAGGCACCGGGTCAGACGAACCACTTGGTTCTGCGAACGGGTGGCCATCTGAAAGCACAGAATAATGCAAAGGCATTAGAATTTTCTAGGGGAAATCGGACAGCATAACGGCTGTAAATGCTCCGAAAAAGATTTGAGACATCCACAACAGTTTCCAATACCACTCAACAACATCATATCAAGGTTCTGATTCAACTGGCAACATACTAAAAGTAGTAGAAACTGTACTGAGGCTTGTAGCAACAATCCTATAAGCTACTACGGATTAGTAACACGTGAACCTGATAGAAGAAGAGAGCCTAGTCCTTAACCCATGTTGAATGAGAAGAGAATGACTCAGATTAGAGGGCATAAGGTAAAGGAGTTAAAGAGCCTTACATTCCCTCCCACAATCAATTCCCCTACATATGACTAAAGCATTTCTAGACTCGACATCGACCAGTTTTGCTCAACGAACCTACAGGCAGTCCGGCTCTGATGCCAACGCTGTCAGGACCCCGATTCCAAGTCACATAGATCTAGCCGGTAACACCTCATATCACATTGCGGCCTCACACACGGTATCCCCACGGGTGTCGCCTTACCATGGCCCGGGACCGTTTGCGCCTTTTGGCTCACGTATATGATAGTGTCGCTAGCATCCATATGACAGAGAACCCGGGCCGACATGGCTAGTCATGAACCCAAAGCGGCACAGACCTATGGAGACAGGCATACATGAATCACATCGAGCACGTCGGTCATCGGCGAGTGAATCCGGGCTGTAGCACTGGGCTAACAGGACTCCGGGGAACCCGGGCTGTAGCAGGCTAGGCAGGACTCCGGAAGTCACCGCGTGACATTTCCCCGAAGGGACAGACATAGGAACGAAGTGAAACACATGCCGGCTAGTCAAGTGTCCTGAGCAGTAGTGCTCGGCTAGCAGGACTCCGGTGAACCGGGCTGTAGCAGACTACTATGGCTCAAGGAGCACTAGACTACATTTCCCCATAAGAGAGTCTGCCAACGATAAACAACTAGATTGTCGGATCCCACACATACCAAGCATTTCAATCATACACACAATATGCTCGATATGTGTAAATACAACATGGCATCACAACAAAACTCTACAACTCAAGTACTTTATTTAAAGGCTCCAGAGAGCCATACATAACATGTTCATACAGGTAGGGGTCACATGACCCGACACTCAAGTCATACAAGCATACAAGCACATGCGGAAGCAAATAGTCTGAGTACAGACACTAGAAAGCAAGAAGGCTTCTCGAAGCCTGTCTATCTACATAGGGCCCTCCATGGCCAGGATCACCACCTAGGTGGCAAGTCACTCATTGACGTCGAGATCTACATAAAACCCATCGGAGGGGGCGGTGTTGTCGTCTGAAAACAGTAATTAAGCAAACATGAGTACAAAGGTACTCAGCAAGTCTTACATCAGAACCTACCATACATGCTCATTCTCAAGAAGGTGGTGGAGTTATTGAAGCAAGCCAGCTTTGACTCTTGGCTAAGCTATCCTACGGGACACCACTAGTAAAATAGTTTTCGCACAGGAGTCCACTAATCACCAACACAATACTCCACCGGGGATCCTCCCTCGTCATCCTACGAGAGAGCCATCCTCGGTACTCACACTTATCTTGAGTCTTTTAGTAGTATCCATTAACTTGTCTATGAACTGTATAGGTAACCAAGTAGTCCTTTACCACGGACGCGGCTATTCGAATAGATGATGTTAACCCTGCAGGGGTGTACTTCTTCATACATGCTCTGACCACTTACCGCCGTCTACACGACATGTACTCGGCAACCTTCAAGCGAAAGCCCAACGAGGGTGTCGGCCACGGCCTACCTAAACACTCAAGTCTCTAGTCCAGGTTTATCGCCTATCCAGGTTCCATCCGCAGGGAGTCCGGCCGAGGTTTCCACATACGTCCCCGAACGATGTGAACAGGGTTCCCGAGACACCAAACGGGTGACTCGGTACACCGTGCCACGGTGTATCTACCGCAACATAGCCCACCCTTAGGGTCACCGCTACGCACGGCCACCAACACATAACCTACAAACACCAAAAACTAATTGCAACTCCTGGACAGAGTACTAGGGTGATTAATAAGCCGAGAGGGTCCATTGGTTTTGGGCCCAATGTATGGTAGTAACTGAATCTTAAATCACACATACGGATCTCAGTTCTTAGGGACAGCCTTAATGAAACAACCCACCATGTACTCCTAAATGGCCTCTCATCGATACCTTTACCAAATCATGTTCAACATATCCCTCACATTACCGACATAATCATTTCATTCTAGCCCATCACCCAGATGAACCAGACCTGACACAACTCTAAGCATAGTAGGCATAGCAAGGTAGGAAACACAAACATGGCTCAATCAACTCCTACACATGCTAGTGGGTTTCATATAGTTACTGTGGCAATGACAGGTCATGCAGAGGATAAGGGTTCAACTACCGTAGCACACAGCAGTTTGAAACGATGTTGTCTTAATGCAGTAAATGAGAGCAGAGGCGAGAACATGGGATTGTATCGATATGATCAATGGGACTGCTTGCTTGATGGAGTGGTAGTAGGGTACTGCCCTTCAGTTGGATACTCGAAGATATCCTCGGAGGCAGAACCTACCACGAAGGACACACATAACATAATCAACACATGACAATATGCAACAATATGATGCATGCTATGACATGGCAAAATGATGTGTCCTGCCTAATGCAATGTGAAACAAGTTGAAATGGGTCCATTTGAACCAAAGATTCAAATGGAAGTTAAAGTTCTTATGCATAATAAGTGTGTTATCTTGTTTCACCCAAACAGCAAGGTTAAGGTGGTTTGTCATGCATGAAACCATTACACATGGATAGATTGAATTTTTCTGATCATTTTTCATATATAATTTGTTTGATTTGGAGCTATGGTTGATTTTCTATGAGTTTTAGAAGTTTTGGCTATTTTCTGGAATTTCCTATATAAAAATAATTCCAGAAAATGAATAATTGCGTCAGCACTGCGTCACTGTGACGTCAGTGAGTCAAAGGCGCCAGGGCCAGTCAAACCTGACTGGTGGGCCCTGTTTGTTAGTGTCTCAGCTAACTAACAGAGTTAAGTTAGTACTAATTAACTGTCAGTGGGGCCTGGGCCCACATGTCAGTGACCTAAACTAACTAAAATTAGTTAACACTAATCCTAAACTAATTAACAGGCCAGCCCCACCTGTCATAGGATCAGGGGGGAGTCAACATGGGCCCACACGGGTCAGGCGTGGTCAACTCGCCGGTCAGCGGGTCAAAGCCTGCTGGCGTTTAGCCGCCGGCGAGGCCAGACACGGCGGCGCGCTGCGGGATTTGCCCACAGGGCATCATTTGCTGCACGGAGAGCAGCTACGGGTAGCTGGTGCTCGCCCGCATCTAGCCATGGTGATGGCTTGGCCGGGGAGTGGCCGGAGCATCGCCGGCGACGAGCTTGGCGGAGGCCGAAGCTCGGGTCAGCTCGTGCGCGTGGCTGCAGTGGCCTAGGCGGCGTGGCGCTTGCACCTACAACATCTACGCGATGCAGTGAGTGTGACAGGCACAAGCCTGTGACCAAAAGGTCACCGGAGCATCGCCGGCGACGTGGTCAGGCGGCGGTGCGTTCGGACGGAAAAGGCACGGCGGCTACAGAGCTCTAGCGACGAAGCGGAGAGAAGGGGGAGGAGCAGTAGCTCACCGGGAAGCCGCAGAGAAGGTCAGCATGCTCGGGGAAGGCTCGGTGCGGTCGAAACAGCGACGGGGATCTCGGTGGCCCGAGGTTGAAGACGATGGCAGCGGGGACAATGCAGGGGCTCCAGCGTCATGCGGCTTGGCTAGTCGACGTAGTCGACGACAGCGAACCGTCCGGACACGGTGAGAGGGCGCGGGGACGGCATTGGACGTGGCTGCGGCGAGCGGCGACGACGGTGACGTCTCGGGCGACGTCGGGGAGGGTGAGAGAGAGTAACCAGAGGGAAGAGCGAATGTCTGCGAGGTCAGGGAGAGAGAGGGGGGTCGTCCCACATCGACAGCTCAACAAGGGGGGCGGCGAGGCGGCGGGCAGCTGCGTGGCGCGCATGCTATGCTCGTCGTCGAGCAGCTGCCTGCCTGCCTGGCCAAGCCAAGCAGCTTACTGGAGCGTTGGCTAGGCTGGGCCGGCTGGTGGGCCTGCTGGGAGGGCGCCAGATAAGCTTTCTCTTCCTCTCTTTCCTGTTTGTTTTCTTTTTCTATTTTTCTGTAACTTTAGGCTTTATTAAAAATACTTAGGCACTTGCTAAAATCCAGAAAATAATTGTGGGCTCTGTTGGGATTATTCCTAACAGCCCTCACTTAACTCCAGAATTATTTGGGCATTTAAAATATTTAATTGCATTTAAATGCCCAAATTCAAATACTTATGATTTAATTCAAAGAATACATAATGTCCTAGAAAAGACTACACCATTTTGCCGGGGTTTTTAACCCAATCCAGAAATGATGAACATTTTGTGAAGGGCATTTTGGGTTCATTGAAAATAATTTTAGTAAACCCTAGTTGTTTCCAGGGGGTGCTGGGGGTTCTGTCATCCCCATTTCAAGTTTATGTAGAAGTAGACATGATGCAACACTCTAATGCATGAACCAGCTAGGGTGTGACAGGCCCATACACTCCCTGGGGGGTTCCGGTAACCCCCCGGTACTCCGGTAAATGCCGGAACTTACCCAGAACCATTTCGATGTCCAAACGTAGCCCTCCAATATATCGATCTTTATGTCTCGACCATTTCAAGACTCCTCGTCATGTCCGTGATCATATCCGGGACTCCGAACTACCTTCTGTACATCAAAACACGTAAACTCATAATATCGATTGTCATCGAACGTTAAGCGTGCGGACCCTACGGGTTCGAGAACTATGTAGACATGACCGACACTCATCTCCGGTCAATAACCAATAGCGGAACCTGGATGCTCATATTGGTTCCTACATATTCTACGAAGATCTTTATCGGTCAAACCGCATAACAACATATGTTGTTCCCTTTGTCATCGATATGTTACTTGCCTGAGATTCGATCGTCGGTATCTCAATACCTAGTTCAATCTCGTTACCGGCAAGTCTCTTTACTCGTTCTGTAATGCAACATCCCTTAACTAACTCATTAATCACAATGCTTGCAAGGCTTATAGTGATGTGCATTACCGAGAGGGCCCAGAGATACCTCTCCGATACACGGAGTGACAAATCCTAATCTCGATCGATGCCAACTCAACAAACACCATCGGAGACACCTGTAGAGCATGTTTATAGTCACTCAGTTACGTTGTGATGTTTGATAGCACACTAAGTGTTCCTCCGGTATTCGGGAGTTGCATAATCTCATAGTCATAGAAACATGTATAAGTTATGGAGAAAGCAATAGCAGTAAACTAAACGATCAAAGTGCTAAGCTAACGGATGGGTCAAGTCAATCACATCATTCTCTAATGATGTGATCCCGTTCATCAAATGACAACTCTTGTCCATGGCTAGGAAACTTAACCATCTTTGATTAATGAGCTAGTCAAGTAGAGGCATACTAGTGACACTCATTTTGTCTATGTATTCACACATGTACTAAGTTTCCGGTTAATACAATTCTAGCATGAATAATAAACATTTATCATGATATAACGAAATATAAATAACAACTTTATTATTGCCTCTAGGGCATATTTCCTTTAGTCTCCCACTTGCACTAGAGTCAATAATCTAGATTACATAGTAATGATTCTAACACCTATGGAGTTCTTGTGTTGATCATGTTTTGCTCGTGAGAGAGGCTTAGTCAACGGGTCTGCAACACTCAGATCCGTATGTATATTGCAAATCTCTATGTCTCCCTCCTTGACTTGATCGTGGATAGAATTGAAGCATCTTTTGATGTGCTTGGTGCTACCTCTTGAGCACTGCGTTGGTTTTCCCTTGAAGAGGAAAGGGTGATGCAGCAAAGTAGCCTAAGTATTTTCCTTAGTTTTTGAGAACCAAGGTATCAATTCATTAGGAGATCACGCTCAGGTCCCACGCACCTACACAAACAAATAAGAACCTCGCAACCAACGCGATAAAGGGGTTGTCAATCCCTTCACGGTCACTTACGAGAGTGAGATCTGATAGATATGATAAGATAATATTTTTGGTATTTTTATGATAAAGATGCAAAGTAAAATAAACGGCAAAAGAAATAACTAAGTATTGGAAGATTAATATGATGGAAGATAGACTCGGGGGCCAGAGCTTTCACTAGTGGCTTCTCTCAAGAGCATAAGTATTACGGTGGGTAAACGAATTACTGTCGAGCAATTGATAGAATTGAGCATAGTTATGAGAATATCCAGGTATGATCATGTATATAGGCATCACGTCCGCGAAAAGTAGACCAAAACGATTCTGCATCTACTACTATTATTCCACACATCGACCACTATCCAGCGTGCATCTAGAGTATTATGTTCATAAGAACAGAGTAATGCTTTAAGTAAGATGGCATGATGTAGAGGGATAAACTCATGCAATATGATATAAACCCCATCTTTTTATCCTCGATGGAAACAATACAATACATGCCTTGCTGCCCCTGCTATCACTGTGACAGGACACCGCAAGACTGAAGCCAAAGCTAAGCACTTCTCCCATTGCAAGAAAGATCAATCTAGTAGGCCAAACCAAACTGATAATTCAAAGAAACTTGCAAAGATAAACCAATCATACATAAAAGAATTCAGAGGAGAATCAAATATTGTTCATAGATAAACTGGATCATAAACCCACAACTCATCGGATCTCGACAAACACACCGCAAAAGAAGATTACATCGAATAGATCTCCAAGAAGATCGAGGAGAACTTTGTATTGAGATCCAAAGAGAGAGAAGAAGCCATCTAGCTAATAACTATGGACCCGTAGGTCTGAAGTAAACTTCTCACACATCACCGGAGAGGCCATGGAGTTGATGTAGAGGCCCTCCGTGATCAATTCCCCCTCCGGCGGAGCTCCGGAAAAGGCCCCGAGATGGGATCTCTCGGGTACGGAAGGTTGCGGCGGTGGAATTAGGTTTTCATGGTGCTCCTGGATGTTTGGGGGGTATGTGGTCTTATATAGGAGGAACAAGTACGTCGGTGGAGCAACGAGGGGCCCACAAGGGTGGAGGGCGCGCCCCCCTGCCTCGTGGCTTCCTCAATCGTTTCTTGATGCACACTCCAAGTCTCCTGGATCACGTTTGTTGAGAAAATCACGTTCCCGAATGTTTCTTTCCGTTTGGACTCCGTTTGATATTCCCTTTCTTCGAAACCCTAAAATAGGAAAAAAACATCAATTTGGGCCGGGCCTCCGGTTAGTAGGTTAGTCCCAAAAATGATATAAAAGTGTAAAATAAAGCTCATTAACATCCAAATAGATAATATAATAGCATGGAGCAATCAAAAATTATAGATACATTGGAGACGTATCAAGCATCCCCAAGCTTAATTCCTGCTCTTCCTCGAGTAGGTAAATGATAAAACAAGAATTTTTGATGTGGAATGCTTTCTAACATATTTCTCAATGCAATTTTTCTTTATTGAGGCATGAATGTTCAGATCCGAAAGATTCAAGATAAAAGTTTAATATTGACATAAAAATAATAATACTTCAAGCATACTAACTAAGCAATCATGTCTTCTCAAAATAACATGGCCAAAGAAAGTTATCCCTACAAAATCATATAGTCTGGCTATGCTCTATCTTCACCACACAAAATATTTAAATCATGCGCAACCCCGATGACAAGCCAAGCAATTGTTTCATACTTTTGATGTTCTCAAACTTTTTCAATCTTCACGCAATATATGAGCGTGAGCCATGGATATAGCACTATATGTGGAATAGAATGGTGGTTGTGGAGAAGACGAAAAAGGAGAAGATAGTCTCACATCAACTAGGCATATCAACGGGCTATGGGGATGCCCATTAATAGATATCAATGTGAGTGAGTAGGGATTGCCATGCAACAGATGCACTAGAGCTATAAGTATATGAAAGCTCAACAAAAGAAATTAAGTGGGTGTGCATCCAACTTGCTTGCTCATGAAGACCTAGGGAATTTTGAGGAAGTCCATCATTGGAATATACAAGCCAAGTTCTATAATGCAAAATTCCCACTAGTATATGAAAGTGATATCATAGGAGACTCTCTATCATGAAGATCATGGTGCTACTTTGATGCACAAGTGTGGAAAAAGGATAGTAGCATTGTCCCTTCTCTCTTTTTCTCTCATTTTTTTATTTGGGCCTTCTTTTTTTGGCCTCTTTATTTTCTTCCGGAGTCTCATCCCGACTTGCGGGGGAATCATAGTCTCCATCATACTTTCCTCACTTGGGACAATGCTCTAATAATGATGATCATCACACTTTAATTTCTTACAACTCAAGAATTATAACTCAATACTTAGAACAAAATATGACTCTATGTGAATGCCTCCGGCGGTGTAACGGGATGTGCAATGATGCATGAGTGACATGTATGAAGAATTATGAACGGTGGCTTTGCCACAAATACGATGTCAACTACATGATCATGCAAGCAATATGACAATGATGAAGCATGTCATGATAACGGAATGGTGGAAAGTTGCATGGCAATATATCTCGGAATGCCTATGGAAATGCCATAATAGGTAGGTATGGTGGCTGTTTGAGGAATGTATATGGTGGGTTTATGGTACCGGCGAAAGTTACGCGATACTAGAGAGGCTAGCAATGGTGGAAGGGTGAGAGTGCGTATAATCCATGGACTCAACATTAGTCATAAAGAACTCGTGTACTTATTGCAAAAATCTATTAGTTATCGAAACAAAGTATTAGGCGCATGCTCCTAGGGGGATAGATTGGTAGGAAAAGACCATCGCTCGTCCCCGGCCGCCACTCATAAGGAAGACAATCAATAAATAAATCATGCTCCGACTTCATGACATAATGGTTCACCATACGTGCATGCTACGGGAATCAGAAACTTCACCACAAGTATTTCTCAAATTCATAACTACTCAACTAGCATGACTCTAATATCACCATCTTCATATCTCAAAACAATTATCGAGTATCAAACTTCTCATATTATTCAATGCACTTCTATGAAAGTTTTTATATTATAGCAAATTTCCATGTTGTTCTAAAGGGCTCTCAAAATAATATAAGTGAAGCATGAGAGATCAATTATTTCTATAAAATAAAACTGCCGCCGTGCTCTAAAAGATATAAGTGAAGCACTAGAGCAAAAACTATATAGCTCAAAAGATATAAGTGAAGCACATAGAGTATTCTAATAAATTCTAATTCATGTGAGTCTCTCTAAAAAGGTGTGTACAACAAGTATGATTGTGGTAAACTAAAAATCAAAGACTCAAATCATACAAGATGCTCCAAGCAAAACACATATCATTTGGTGAATAAGAATATAGCTCCAAGTAAAGTTACCGATAGACGAAGACGAAAGAGGGGATGCCTTCCGGGGCATCCCAAAGCTTAGGCTTTTTGGTGTCATTGAATTTTACCTTTGGGCGCCATGGGCATCGCCAAGCTTAGGCTCTTTCCACTCCTTGTTCCATAATCCATCAAATCTTTACCCAAAACTTGAAAACTTCACAACACAAAACTCAAAATAGAAAATCCCGTGAGCTCCGTCAGCGAAAGAAAACAAAACTCCACTTGTAATGAACTCATTCTTGATTTATATTGGTGTTAAACCTACTGTATTCCAACTTCTCTATGGTTTATAAACTCTTTTAAGAGCCATGGATTCATCAAAATAAGCAAACAACACAAGAAAAACAGAATCAGTCAAAAACAGAACAGTCTGTAGCAATCTGTAGCTAACGCAAACTCTGGAACCCAAAAGTTCTTAAATAAATTTCTGGTCGTGAGGAATTTAGCTATTAATTATCTGCAAAAAGAATTAACTAAATAGCACTTTCCAAATAAAAATGGCAGCAATTCTCGTGAGCGCTAAAGTTTCTGTTTTTACAGCAAGATCAAAAAGACTTTCCCCAAGTCTTCCCAACAGTTCTACATGGCACAAACACTAATTAAACACAAAAAACACAACCAAAACATAGGCTAGATAAATTATTTATTAATAAACAGGAGCAAAAATCAAGGAATAAGAATAAAATTGGGTTGCCTCCCAACAAGCGCTATCGTTTAACGCCCCTAGCTAGGCATAAAAGCGAAGATAGATCTAGGTTTTTTTTCGAAAAGGGGGGGTTCCCCTGCCTCTGCATCAGAGTGATGCATATGGCCATCTTATTAACCAAATAACAAAATGTGCCAACAAGGTTCCAAAGTCTCCAGCTTAAAGAAAGAAAAAGGATAAATGCAACTCACACAGAGCTAAAAGAGGTTAGACACACAAACTAGCCAGGGAAAGGTGCCACAACCGGCTGGCTAAAAATAGATAGGAAAACTAATTGCCTATCCTATTACATGACCGCCATCCAAACGGGTTGAAGATATCCCGAGCTACCATCTCCCAACGGATAGATCCAGTAACCAAATGCTCCCTGGCCTCCATTGGAGTGAGTAGCGACCACGAACGGATTAGTGTCGTAGCTCGGAAAATAACCTGCAAGAAATGAAACCGTGATGTTCTGTTAAAAAAATCATTTCTGCAATTCCAGATAATCCACAATAGAGCGCAAACTCCAACCCGAATATGTCTTGCTAAGTTTGGCTCAACCCCATTAAGCCATGTCCCAAATAATGCATTGACCGAAGTCGATGGAGTAATATTAAAAGCAATATGGGCCGTCCGCCAAAGATAGATCTAGGTATTGCCATCTTTGGTAGGTATTTCTTCAATAAGACACCTATAACCCTTAGGAGTTTCTTTCTTTTTATTAATTATCAAATTCCTAGGCACAAAATCAAGAAAATCATTTGTAGCGAAGGGTTCCTTAAGGATAGTGAGAAAGTTGGGTTGAACACTTATGGATTTGAGGTCCGCATTTTCCTTACTAGAAGTTTCACCCTTATTTTTAGGAACATACATCAATTTGGCAATATTAGCATTAGGAGGAGTGTTTTTCACGGAAGAAAAGGCAGACCCAAGGTTGGTAATAAATATCCTCAATTTTATCAATTCTAGTGGAATCTTGATCTATCTTTTCATTAAACATAGGTCCCTTTTCTTTAAAAAAATTAAGAGCATCTCCTACCTTAGATCCGTATTGGGTAATTTGGTTATGGATCTTTCTATCCAAATTTTCAATCAACTCTATGGTGGCAACTTTATTTTCAATAATTTCAAGCCGTTGCGTCACTTGTTTCAAAGTTAAAATAGTTCCATTAACCAAAAGAGGTGGTGGGACAAACAAATCTATCATAGCATTATAAGAATCAAAAGTATGGCTACCCAAGAAATTTCCTCCGGTAATGGTATCAAGAATATATCTATTCCAAGGAGTGATGCCTACATAAAAATTGCAAAGGCGAACGGAAGTAGATTGCTTCCTAGTAGATCTATTTTGCGCATTACAAATTCTATACAAAGCATCTTTTATATTTTCTCCCCCCCTTTGTTTAAAATTAAGAACTTCATTCTCGGGAGACAAAGGAGTAGATAAAGGACTAGCCATAATGACGAAGCAAGCGGAAAAGAGGTGAACAGAAAGAGAGGGCGAGAGGAAAAGAGGGCGAATAAAACGACAAGGGTGAAGTGGGGGAGAGGAAAACGAGAGGGAAATGGCAAATAATGTAATGCGAGGGATAAGAGTTTGTGATGGGTACTTGGTATGTCTTGACTTGACTTGACTTGGCGCGAATCTCCCCGGCAACAGCGCCAGAAATCCTTCTTGCTAACTCTTGAGCACTGCGTTGGTTTTCCCTTGAAGAGGAAAGGGTGATGCAGCAAAGTAGCGTAAGTATTTCCCTCAGTTTTTAAGAACCAAGGTATCAATCCATTAGGAGATCATGCTCAAGTCCCACGCACCTACACATACAAATAAGAACCTCGCAACCAACGCGATAAAGGGGTTGTCAATCCCTTCACGGTCACTTACGAGAGTGAGATCTGATAGATATGATAAGATAATATTTTTGGTATTTTTATGATAAAGATGCAAAGTAAAATAAACGGCAAAATAAATAACTAAGTATTGGAAGATTAATATGATGGAAGATAGATCCGGGAGCCATAGGTTTCACTAGTGGCTTATCTCAAGAGCATAAGTATTACGGTGGGTAAACGAATTACTGTCGAGCAATTGATAGAGTTGAGCATAGTTATGAGAATATCTAGGTGATCCTGTATATAGGCATCACGTCCGCGACAAGTAGACTGAAACAATTCTGCATCTACTACTATTACTCCACACATCGACTGCTATCCAGCATGCATCTAGAGTATTAAGTTCATAAGAACAGAGTAATGCTTTAAGTAAGATGACATGATGTAGAGGGATAAACTCATGCAATATGATATAAACCCCATCTTTTAATCCTCGGTGGCAATAATACAATATGTGCCTTGCTGCCCCTGCTGTCACTGGGAAAGGACACCGCAAGATTGAACCCAAAGCTAAGCACTCTCCCATTGCAAGAAAGATCAAATTCAGAGGAGAATAAAATATTGTTCATAGATAAACTGGATCATAAACCCACAATTCATCGGATCTCGACAAACACATCGCAAAAGAAGATTACATCGAATAGATCTCCAAGAAGATCAAGGAGAACTTTGTATTGAGATCCAAAGAGAGAGAACAAGCCATCTAGCTAATAACTATGGACCCATTGGTCTGAAGTAAAATACTCACACATCACTGGAGAGGCCATGGAGTTGATGTAGAGGCCCTCCTTGATCAATGCCCCCTCTGGCGGAGCTCCGGAAAAGGCCCCGAGATGGTCTCTCTCGGGTATAGAAGGTTGCAGCAGTGGAATTAGGTTTTCGTGGTGCTCCTGGATGTTTGGGGGGTACGTGGACTTATATAGGAGGAAGAAGTATGTCGGTGGAGCAACAAGGGGCCCACGAGAGTGGAGGGCGCACCCAGGGGGATAGGCGTGCCCCCTGCCTCGTGGCTTCCCCAATTGTTTCTTGACGCACACTCCAAGTCTCCTGGATCACGTTTGTTGAGAAAATCACGTTCCCGAAGGTTTCATTCCGTTTGGACTCCGTTTGATATCCCTTTTCTTCGAAACCCTAAAATATGCAAAAAAAAACAGCAATTTGGGCTGGGCCTCCGGTTAGTAGGTTAGTCCCAAAAATGATATAAAAGTGTAAAATAAAGCCCATTAACATCCAAAATATATAATATAATAGCATGGAGAAATCAAAAATTATAGATACGTTGGAGACGTATCACTTGGTTCTCTTGTGAAATATGGATTCCTTTGCCAAGGCAATTGCACCAGTGTTGTCACAAAATATTTTCATTGGACCCGATGCACTAGGTATGACACCTAGATCGGATATGAACTCCTTCATCCAGACTCCTTCATTTGCTGCTTCCGAAGCAGCTACGTATTCCGCTTCACACGTAGATCCCGCCACGACGCTCTGCTTGGAACTGCACCAACTGATAGCTGCACCATTCAATAAAAATATGTATCCGGTTTGTGACTTAGAGTCATCCGAATCAGTGTCAAAGCTTGCATCGATGTAACCGTTTACGGTGAGCTCTTTGTCACCTCCATAAACGAGAAACATATCCTTAGTCCTTTTCAGGTATTTCAGGATGTTCTTGACCACTGTCCAGTGATCCACTCATGGATTACTTTGGTACCTCCCTGCTAAACTAATAGCAAGGCACACATCAGGTCTGGTACACAACATTGCATACATGATAGAACCTATGGCTGAAGCATAAGGAATGACTTTCATTTTCTCTCTATCTTCTGTAGTGGTCGGGCATTGAGTCTGACTCAACTTCACGCCTTGTAACAAAGGCAAGAACCCTTTCTTTGCTTGATCCATTTTGAACTTCTTCAAAACTTTATCAAGGTATGTGCTTTGTGAAAGTCCAATTAAGTGTCTTGATCTATCTCTATAGATCTTGATGCCCAATATATAAGAAACTTCACCGAGGTCTTTCATTGAAAAATTCTTATTCAAGTATCCTTTTATGCTATTCAGAAATTCAGTATCATATGCTTTGATCACACTATCAAAGCGTATATTCCAACTCCGAGAGGCTTGCACCAGTCCATAAATGGATCGTTAGAGCTTGCACACTTTGTTAGCACCTTTTGGATCGACAAAACCTTCTGGTTGCATCATATACAACTCTTCTTTAATATATCCATTAAGCATTGCTACGGGTGAGAAAGTCTCATCGTAGTCAACTCCTTGAACTTGTCGAAAACCTTTTGCAACAAGTCAAGCTTTGTAGACAGTAACATTATCGTCCGCGCCAGTCTTCTTCTTGAAGATCCATTTATTCTCTATGACTTGCCGATCATCAGGCAAGTCAACCAAAGTCCACACTTTATTCTCATACATGGATCCCATCTCAGATTTCATGGCCTCAAGCCATTTTGCGGAATGTGGGCTCACCATCGCTTCCTCATAGTTCATAGGTTCGTCATGGTCAAGTAACATGACCTCCAGAACAGGATTATCGTACCACTCTGGTGCAGATATTACTCTGGTT
Source organism: Triticum dicoccoides (assembly GCF_002162155.2). Taxonomy (NCBI): domain Eukaryota; kingdom Viridiplantae; phylum Streptophyta; class Magnoliopsida; order Poales; family Poaceae; genus Triticum; species Triticum dicoccoides. Next base: position 408,545,111 of record NC_041380.1, read on the forward strand.
GACCAACGAGGTTCGGTAGTAACTTGATCAAAAGTTTCATGATCATCATCATTAGCTTCCTCACTTACTGGTGTAGGAATCACTGGAACTGATTTCTGTGATGAACTACTTTCCAATAAGGGAGCAGGTACAGTTACCTCATCAAGTTCTAATTTCCTCCCACTCACTTCTTTCAAGAGAAACTCCTTCTCTAGAAAGGACCCATTCTTAGCAACGAATATCTTTCCTTCGGATCTGTGATAGAAGGTGTACCCAACAGTCTCCTTTGGGTATCCTATGAAGACACATTTCTCTGATTTGGGTTCGAGCTTATCAGGTTGAAGCTTTTTGACATAAGCATCACAGCCCCAAACTTTAAGAAACGACTACTTGGGTTTCCTGCAAAACCACAGTTCATAAGGTGTCGTCTCAACGGATTTTGATGGTGCCCTATTTAACGTGAATGCAACTGTCTCTAAAGCATAACCCCAAAACGATAGCGGTAAGTCAGTAAGAGACATCATAGATCGCACCATATCTAATAAGGTGCGGTTACGACATTCAGACACACCAGTACGTTGTGGTGTTCCAGGTGGCGTGAGTTGCGAAACTATTCTGCATTGTTTCAAATGAAGACAAAACTCAAAACTCAAATATTCACCTCCATGATCAGATCGTAGAAACTTAATTTTCTTGTTACGATGATTTTCCACTTCACTCTGAAATTCTTTGAACTCTTCAAATGATTCAGTCTTATGTTTCATCAAGTATATATATCCATATCTGCTCAAATCATCAGCGAAGGTCAGAAAATAGCGATACCTGCCACGAGCATCAACACTCATCGGACCGCATACATCAGTATGTATTATTTCCATTAAGTCTATTGGTCGTTCCATTGTTCTGGAGAATGGAGTCTTAGTAATCTTGCCCATGAGGCATGGTTCGCAAGCATCAAGTGATTCATAATCAAGTGATTCCAAAAGTCCATTAGCATGGAGTTTCTTCATGCGCTTTACACCAATATGACCTAAACGACAATGCCACAAATAAGTTGCACTATCATTATTAAACTTATATCCTTTGGCTTCAATACTATGAATATGTGTATCACTATTATCGAGATTTAGTAAAAATAGACCACTCATCAAGGGTCATGACCATAAAAGATATTACTCATATAAATAGAACAACCATTATTCTCTGATTTAAATGAATAACCATCTCGCATCAAACAAGATCCAGATATAATGTTCATGCTTAACGCGGGCACCAAATAACAATTATTCAGGTCTAATACTAATCCAAAAGTTGGATCTAGAGGTAGCGTGCCGACAGCGATGACATTGACTTTGGAACCATTTCCCACGCGCATCGTCACCTCGTCCTTAGCCAATCTTCGCTTAATCCGTAGCCCCTGTTTCGAATTGCAAATATTAGCAACATAACTAGTATCAAATACCCAGGTGCTACTGCGAGCACTAGTAAGGTACACATCAATAACATGTATATCAAATATACCTTTCACTTTGCCATCCTTCTTATCCGCCAAATAGTTGCAGTAGAAGCACTCAGTCTCAGGCTTAGGTATAGACTTGGGCTTCTTCACTTGAGCAGCAACTTGCTTGTCGTTCTTCTTGAAGTTCCCCTTCTTCCCTTTACCTTTTTTCTTGAAACTGGTGGTCTTGTTGACCATCGACACTTGATGCTCCTTCTTGATTTCTACCTCCGCAGCCTTTAGCATTGCGAAGAGCTCGGGAATCGTCTTATCCATCCCTTGCATATTATAGTTCATCATGAAGCTCTTGTAGCTTGGTGGCAGTGATTGAAGAACTCTGTCAATGACACTATCATCAGGAAGATTAACTCCCAGTTGAGTCAACTGGTTGTGGTACCAGACATTCTGAGTATATGTTCACTGACAGAACTATTCTCCTCCATTTTGCGGTTGTAGAACTTATTGGAGACTTAATATCTCTCAATTCGGGCATTTACTTGAAATATTAACTTCAACTACTCGAACATCTGATATGCTCCATGCTGTTCAAAAAGTCGTTGAAGTCCCGGTTCTAAGCCGTAAAGCATGGCACACTGAACTATCGATTAGTCATCAGCTTTGCTCTGCCAGACGTTCATAACATCTGGTGTTTCTCTTGCAGCGGGTTTGTCACCTAGAGGTGCTTCTAGGACATAATTCTTCTGTGTAGCAATGAGGATAATCCTCAAGTTACGGACCTAGTTTGTGTAAATGCTACCATCATCTTTCAACTTAGTTTTCTCTAGGAACGCATTAAAATTCAACGGCACAACAGCACAGGCCATCTATCTACAACAACATAGACATGCAAAATACTATTAGGTACTAAGTTCATGATAAATTAAAGTTCAATTAATCATATTACTTAAGAACTCCCACTTATATAGACATCCCTCTAATCATCTAAGTGATCACGTGATCCATATCAACTAAACCATGTCCGGTCATCACGTGAGATGGAGTAGTTTTCAATGGTGAACATCACTATGTTGATCATATCTACTATATGATTCACGCTCGACCTTTCGGTCTCAGGGTTCCGAGGCCATATCTGCCTATGCTAGGCTCGTCAAGTTTAACCCGAGTATTCTGCGTGTGCAAAACTGGCTTGCACCCGTTGCATGTGAATGTAGAGCTTATCACATCCGATCATCACGTGGTGTCTCGGCACGAAGAACTGTAGCAACGGTGCATACTCAAGGAGAACACTTGTACCTTGAAATTTAGTGAGAGATCATCTTATAATGCTACCGCCGAACTAAGAAAAATAAAATGCATAAAGGATAAACATCACATGCAATCAAATATAAGTGATATGATATGGCCATCATCATCTTGTGCCTTTGATCTCCATCTATTTCTTCTATGACTATCGCTACCGCTTAGTGATAAAGTAAAGCAATTACATGGCGATTGCATTTCATACAATAAAGCGACAACCATATGGCTCATGCCAGTTGCCGATAACTCTGTTACAGAACATGATCATCTCATACAACAATTTATATAATCACGTCTTGACCATATCACATCACAACATGCCCTGCAAAAACAAGTTAGACGCCATCTACTTTGTTGTTGCAAGTTTTACATGGCTGCTACGGGCTGAGTAAGAACCGTTCTTACCTATGCATCAAAAACCACAACGCGGTATAGTGATTGCTTTTTGATCTTCAGAAAGAACCCTGTTCATTGAATCCGATTCAACTAAAGTTGGAGAAACTAACACCCACTAGCCACCTGTGTGCGAAGCACGTCGATAGAAACAATCTCGCGCAAGCATACATGTAATGTCGGTCTGAGCCGCTTCATCCAACAATACCGCTGAATCAAGAATCAACTAGTGATGGCAAGCAATATGTATATACCCACGCCCACAACTCCTTTGTGTTCTACTCATGCATATAACATCTACGCATAGACCTGGCTCGGATGCCACTGTTGGGGAACGCAGTAATTTCAAAAAAAATCCTACGCACACGCAAGATCCATCTAGGTGATGCATAGCAACAAGAGGGGAGAGTGTAGTCCACGTACCCTCGTAGACCGTAAGAGGAAGCATTATGACAACGCGGTTGATGTAGTCATACGTCTTCATGATCCGACCGATCCTTGCACCGAAGGTACGGCACCTCCGCGATCTACACACGTTCAACCCGGTGACGTCCCATGAACTCTAGATCCAGCTGAGGTCGAGGGAGAGTTTCGTCAGCACGACGGCGTGATGACGGTGATGATGAAGTTACCGACTCAGGGCTTCGCCTAAGCTCTACAACGATATGACCGAGGTGGAAATGTATGGAGGGGGGCACCGTACACGGCTAAACAATCAACTTGTGTGTCTATGGGGTGCCCCCTCCCCCGTATATAAAGTAGTGGAGGAGGGGGGGTCGACCCTCTCATGGCGCGCCCAAGGGGGGAGTCCTACTCCCGGTGGGAGTAGGATTCCCCCTTCCCTTGTTGGAGTAGGAGAGAAAGGAAGGGGGAGAGACGGAAGGAAGGGGGGCGGCCCCCACCCAATTCGGATTGGGCTTGGGGGGCGCGCCCTCCACCTTGGCCAGCTCCTCCTCTCTCCCACTAAGGCCCAATAAGGCCCATACACTCCCCGGGAGGTTCCGGTAACCCACCGATACTCCGGTAAATGCCCGAACTCACCTAGAACCATTCCGATGTCCAAACATAGCCTTCCAATATATCGATCTTTATGTCTCGACCGTTTTGAGACTCCTCATCATGTCCGTGATCATATCCGGGACTCCGAACTACCTTCGGTACATCAAAACATAAAAACTCATAATACCGATCGTCATCGAACGTTAAGCGTGTGGACCCTACGGGTTCGAGAACTATGTAGACATGACCAAGACTCATCTCCGGTCAATAACCAATAGCAGAACCTAGATGCTCATATTGGTTCTAAATATTCTATGAAGATCTTTATCGGTCAAACTGCATAACATATATGTTGTTCCCTTTGTCATCGGTATGTTACTTGCCCGAGATTCGATCATCGGTATCTCAATACCTAGTTCAATCTCGTTACCGGCAATAACTAACTCATTAGTCGCATTGCTTGCAAGGCTTATAGTGATGTGTATTACCGAGAGGGCCTAGAGATACCTCTCCGATACGCGGAGTGACAAATCCTAATCTTGATCTATGCCAACTCAACAGACACCATCGGAGACACCTGTAGAGCATCTTTATAGTCACCCAGTTATGTTGTGACGTTTGATAGCACACTAAGTGTTCCTCCGGTATTCGGGAGTTGCATAATCTCATAGTCATAGGAACATGTATAAGTTGTGGAGAAAGCAATAGTTGTAAACTAAACGATCAAAGTGCTAAGCTAACGGATGGGTCAAGTCAATCACATCATTCTCTAATGATGTGATCCCATTCATCAAATGACAACTCTTGTCCATGGCTAGGAAACTTAACCATCTTTGATTAACGAGCTAGTCAAGTAGAGGCATCCTAGTGACACTCATTTTGTCTATGTATTCACACATGTACTAAGTTTCCGGTTAATACAATTCTAGCATGAATAATAAACATTTATCATGATATAAGGAAATATAAATAACAACTTTATTATTGCCTCTAGGGCATATTTCCTTCAGAAATTGCAATAATTATTACCGGTCTAGTTATCGATTGCCTAGGGATAAATGACTTTCTTGTGACAAAAAGCTCTCTACTAAAACTAACTTAGTTGTTTCTTTACGTGCTCCTATGTTTTATTTACGTGCTCTTTATTATCTTGCAAACCTATCATACAATACCTACAAAGTACTTCTAGTTTCATACTTATTCGAGGAAAGCGAACATTAAGCGTGCGTAGAGTTGTATCGGTGGTCAATAGAACTGGAGGGAATATTTGTTCTACCTTTAGCTCCTCGTTGGGTTCGGCACTCTTACTTATCGAGAAAGGCTACAATTGATCCCCTATACTTGTGGGTTATCAAGACCTTTTTTTGGCGCTGTTGCTGGGGAGCAATAGCGTGGGGTGAATATTCTCGTGTGTGCTTCTTTGCTTTATCACTAAGTAGATTTTATTTTTTGTTCTAAGTTGTTCTCTATCTTTAGTTATGGATATGGAACATGAAATACCAAAAAGAAATAGGTTTACCTGCTACTCATGGAGATGGGGAACCTCCTAAAACCCTTGACGCCTCATTATGTGAAAGATATGATGCACTACTTTAATAATCCTGAGAAAACCCCATTCAATTATATAATGGGAGACACGTTGGATCAATGTGAATACTTTAGGGATTATCTATTGAACAAAAAGGGAAACTGTTATGGGATCAAATTTATATGTTGCACCGGTATGCTCAGAATTTATGCTTGAGATTTGATTATACTTGTTTCTCTAGGATGAAGGCTCCACACCTTCCCGTTTCATGTATATTTAATGATAATGAAACCTTGGCTTCTTATGCTAATGGTATATACGATTACTTTGATGTGGAACGAATAGAAGAATTCGTTGCTTTTAAGGGTGCTTATGAAATTGAATCTTTGTTTGAAAAGTGTGAAAATCTTGATGATGCTGTTTACAGACCTAAAAATTATGCTATACTTAAATATTGCTATGAGAATTATGAATATAATGCCGATATTAATGAGTTTATTGAGAAAGTCTCCGTTTTCCAAGAAGAGACTAATATTTTGCAGAAATCTATGGAAGAAGAAATTGATGACACTATGAGCTCATTAGATGAAAAAATGATGAGGAGAGCGAAGAACAAAAGGAGGAAGAGCGGATTAGCTACCCGTGCCCACCTTCTAATGAGAGCAACTCTTCAACTCATACATTGTTTAATTTCACTTCGTGCTTACCAAAGGATGAATTCTATGATAATTGCTATGATCCCTTAGATTTCTTTGAAATATCCCTTTTTGTTGAAATTGGTGCTTGCTATGCTTGTGGCCATGATGCCAATATGAATGATGCTTATGGAGATGAACTTGCTATAGTTCCTTATGTTAAGAATGAAATTGTTTATATTGCACCCATGCATGATAGTCCTATTATCCTTTTGTATTCTCCCAACTACACTATATTTGATAAGTTTGCGCTTATTAAGGACTATATTGATGGGTTGTGTTCTACTACTACACATGACGATTTTGATAGATATAATATGCATGTGCTTGCTGCTCCTACTTTCAATTATTATGAGAGAGGAACTACATATCTGCCTCCCTATGTTTCCAATACAATAAACTTGCAAGAAACTACTTATGCTATGTATTGGCCTTTACTTGGTGTGCATGAATTGTTCTTTTATGACATGTCGATGCATAGAAAGAGAGTTAGACTTCGTCATTGCATGATATATGTTACTTTGTGGTCACTACTAAATTACAAATCATTGCTAATGAAAATTGGCTTTGATATACCTTGGGATCCGGGTGGATCCATTACTTGAGCACTTTATGCCTAGCTTAATGGCTTTAAAGAAAGCGTTGATAGGGAGACAAGTGTGGCACCCGGCTCAGAGAAACCGGAACGCCCCGTATTCCAGCCCAGAGATCAAGGGGAAGTCTCTGGAATACGACACTGCTTGACATAGAACAAATCAGCTCTTGTTACAACAATAATAATACAAGGGTCTGATGTTACAAAGAAGCACATCAGCACGGTGACACTATGCTTGCGATACTACACTTGCTCTATGCTAGCACCAAAACAACTCGTAGAAGCGGAATACTTCTAGTAGCGGAACAACGACGAAGGTGGTGAACTCCACTACGCAGGGACTGTGGCTCGGACACGATCTAGCTCGCACGCATGGCAACCATCGACAAGTAATCAAGCAATCATGACAGCACCTGCAATCTGGCATGACACGCCAGGTCAGTACATTGAATGTACTTGCAAGCTCACAACAACCATAAACATCAAGGCAAGACAATGACATAGCATTTAACAGGTTAATTAAATTAACAACTATTATGATGAAACAACTACTAATCATGGTATGAAACTGGTACGATACTAATAAATCACCATCTCGGATCTCCATAACCATGTCTCTCTTGGCTAACCGGTCAAGCAATATACCATCTTGATCACCTCGTGATCAAAGCCAAACGGTGATCATTCTGGCGATCACAACCATGACCAACAATTGGTCTCCAACGTGATCCTTCCGGCGATCACTACCATGACCAACACTTGGTCTCCAACATCATCATCAACATCCTGCCAATCTGTACTGCACAACATATCAACATATAAATCACCTATAAGTCATTTCGTCATGTGAGTGTTGATCGAACGGTGTGACCTAGTACGAACCCATGCCCATGACCGAGGATGCGGCTATCGATAGATTAAACACACACACTCTGCAGAGGCAGCATACTTTACCCACACCATGGAATCCATGGCCTTGCACTCCCATTCGGGTGGACCAACGGCATTCCGACAAAACCGATCTACTGCCATGACACTCTCCCAGCCACTCTAACTCACTCCCCACTGGGCTAGTCCTGGGTGGCCCCGTGTCTACCAAAGACACAACGACCACCGTCGTGGCCAAAACGTCCCTCACGGGGACTGGATCCATAACAACAACAACGGGCACACAAGGTTATGTCTGCTTACCGGGCCAGGGTACCGCACGCCCATAACCTTCCCTAGTTGGAGGCACCAGCAAGAGGCATGACAATAGACCGCATTAGGGCCTTCCCATAAAGGCAAATGTGGTTGCACTAGAGAAAGCCCGGTTCGGTGGTACCTGACCAACTTAATGACGGAATTTATCCCCAAAATATAATTGTAAAGACTGATACTCCGATATCATCTATCTACCTATAATCCAAGTCATGGCAATATCCAACAACTAATCCAAAGCTTAACATCATCATATGAAAATACTCCGAGGACAGTATAACACTACTATCATGATGAATCCAAGAACGATAATACTACTACTCAAATATCAAGAACTAACTATCCAGCTATGATCCACAAGCAAGCATCATCTCCATCATCATACTCCAAAACATAATATCAACTAGCATCATGATGAAACTAACACTAGCCACTAATAATCCAAAGGAAACATGATATGCAAATTAATACTCCAAAATAATACCAAATATCATCATGAAAAATATTCATAAATGCCACTAATAATCCAAAGGCAACGTGACATCCAAAGTAATACTCCAAAGCATAATACCATCATGAACATAATCATAATATCCACTAAGAATCCAAAGGCAACAGGTCATCCAAAGTAATACTCCAAAGCATAATACCATCATGAACATAATCATAATAGCCACTAAGAATCCAAAGGCAACATGTCATCCACATAATCATCAAAATATAAGTCCTAGAACTCCAAGCAATATCATGGCAATATCAAGATCGAAACAATACTACGAGAAATGCCATGAACATATCATACATAGCTAAAGCAATATTTTAAACAAGTTCAAATAAGTTAAACCATGCTACTGCTTTGCAGTCATGCAAATGGAGGGTGTGGCTTGCCTGGGGTGGAAGAAATCACTGGAAGAAAGTGCGAGGAACTCGTGGAACGAATCACCAGAAAGCGTTCTCTCTCAAAGGGGGCTGAATAAGGGCAGGGGCAAAATGGACATTTTCAGAATGTTGAAACATAATGAAAGTTATACCAATAGAACGGGCTTGACGAAACGAAGAAGTGGGCTTTGGATTCACCTCATTTGGAGTTAGGATCAAAAAGTTATGAAGTGTTTTCTACCAGGGACCCATCTATAAGAAAAATCTTTACAAACTGGGCCTGGACAGATAAACAGAAAGCGTACTTTAAAGAATATGTCTTCGCTTGAGGGGAAACATATTACTAGCTGAAACAGAGAGGAAATACTCTTTCAGAGAAGAGGAAACATATTTTAGGCCAAAACAGAATGAAACACGCTTTCCAGCTGGGAAGATGTATTCCGAAGAATACGCCTCCACTAATCCAGCATGGCAAGGTGGGGCTGGGTGGCATAGAGGCTTACAGGTGGGACCCACCTTATCCATCTCTCTCCTCCTGGCTCCTTCTTCTTCCCATCGACGCGCTGGGGCAAAGACGAGGCCGGCCGCCCCGATGACGACCGCCAGCGACTCCCTCCACCTCCTGTGCCGTGCTGCCTACTGGCGACATCAGCAAGCCGAGCCGCGCCGTCCTAGACCATCCAGACGCTCCGGGAAGGTCAGCGTCGAGGAGACCTATGGCTGCAACGGACGGGGCTTCGGCGAGAGAGGGGGGCGGCGCCACGAGCTGCTCTGGGGATGAGGCGAAGACATGGGGAGGTTCCAGGAGGTCCGTGGAGTGCTTTGGAGGTGGAGGAGCGGAGAGAAAGGGGCAACACTGCCCGAATTTGGGAGGGGGCAATGACGGGCACAGCGGCCATGGGAGGAACAGAGAGCTCCTTGAGCTCATGTGGGTGGTTGGGGAGGCCTAGAGGGGAAGGTGAGGAGGCTAGTGTGGTCGAGGGAGCTCGGGGTGGCTTATATAGCCGAGGGGAGGGGGCCGCGCTGGCGTCGCCGCGGACGCGTGCCCACGCGCATGAGCTCCGAGGCAGGCAATGAGGGAGGCACAGTGGAGAGCTCACAGGGAGGAGAAGTCCAAGGGAGCGCAGGGAGGAAGACGACGGCAAGGAGCCGAGCCAAAACGCCACTGTGTTCTCATGGCCGTTCGGCGGCGAGCGTCGGTGAGCGTCGGTGTGGGGTTTTACTGAGAGACGGAGAGGTCCAGGAGGACGACGACGATGCGGTAAAACTGCTAGACATGCTCGTGCTTGCTGAGACACCGAGCAGAGGTGGGACCCGAGCAAGAAGCCATTCTGGACGCGCGCACTGCATGCCAAGTCAGTGATCACCGCGCAGACTGGCGAGGAGAAGATACCAAGGGTTGGCAAATGTTGTCTAGGGCGTAGTCCATCCAGGGGAGGTTGCAACTGTGGTGGTAGATCGATTAAAACTGCTATGGTTAACTGGTAATCACCCTTTGAAGTTTACTACAATAAACTTGAGTGAGCACTGGTGATCAACAGGAAGATGATTGGGAGCAATGGAGTTGTCTGTGAGGTTTAGGGTAAGAAGGACTTTCATCCTAATAACTTGAGGAGATTTGGACCAAGGTTTAATATAGTTGCTTTGCAACTGACCAAAATGGTCCATAAATGAGAATTGGATGATGCACTCACATGGTGATGTCACTTGAGCTCAAATTTGGCAAGGCTTAATGATTTGGCCAGACAAAGGTGCTGTAAAAATTTCATACCAATTGGTTTTACCAAAATGGTACTCCCTTCACAGCTATTCCCTTTGTCCAGAAACTTGCAAAAATTCTAGAGCAATATTGGCTAGCTGAATTGATCCCAAATTTGGTGGAGACAAGTTATTTGGGTAGGAGAATGCTCTGGTAAATTTTCAGGCAAAATGAAGCAATATAAAATATACTTGCTTCACAACCTTAAAATATTGAAAAAATGAAAGATTTGGTATTGTGCTCACATAGATCAAGGGATGGAGCTGAAACATGTAGGAGTGAGATAATATGAGCACAAGGAGTGTGCAAAATTTCAACTCATTTGGATAACCCTAGCTAGCACTTCCTTCACAAAGGCTTCCCTTAGACAAGAACTTTGAAAAATCACTGAGGAAGTTTGGCTAGGCAAATAAAGTTGAATTTTGGCACAGGTCAATTATTTGGATGATATATCATTCCCAAAAAGTTTGGGGGAAAATGGGCAAAGATAAATAGCACTTGCTTCACAATGTGCCATTTAGGACAGAATAGGAAATGAATTTATTGGGCATGATGAGAAATATGTCCAATAAAATATTTTGCCATTTTTCAAGAAGATATGACCCAAAAAAATTATAAGAATTATTTGGGGATTATTGGATGGAAAGAAATATGGGTTGCTTCACAACCTAGGGCAGACAGGGTTATTCCTTTAATAGAAAAAGGAATATTCCCGAGGAAAAAGAAATTAGGGTTTGGTCAAGCAGTGGAGTGACATGGTCTTGGCAAGGTTTTTAGGATGATGAGCCACTTGGGAGAGGGAATGAAGATGATTTCCCAGGTGACAGGGCCACATAACCACTCCAAAAAGAAAAACAGAACAAAAACCAATAAATCAAAAAGAAAAAGAAAAGGGCCAAAATCCAGGCTGTTACAACTCTTACCCCCTTAAAGAAATCTCGTCCTCGAGATTTAGTTGCTCTGGGAACAAGTATAACTTGAGGATACCGTTACCAACTCGGATATCCTCTTTCCTTTATTTATTGTTCCCCCAAGAATTTCAGATGATCAACTTACCTTGCTCTGGGGGGGCTTGCTTCACCTTCCCCCAAATTCTGATGGGTTTTTGCTCATATACCACTTCCTTTTGCTGACATTGATTCTTTCATATCTGCAGTGATATCCAATGGATCTGAGCATAAATTTCCTTTGATCATGAAAACCCTTTTTACTTATGTCATGGGGTTGCTTCAAATAAATGCAGGCCTTCTGGTTTCAATAAATGCTGAGAATTGATTATGGCAATCTTCTGACATGATCTGACTGCTCATAGGTGGTATTGATTTATTTCGATTTATTTCTTTGGCTCGAGTGTGAGATATGTACCAAAGATCTGACTGCCTTTTGTCAGGAGCAATATAATGGTGTATGGAGTTATAGCTATATCATACCTCAAATATTTACATCTTGAGACTTTGCCCGACAGAAGGCTAACGGACAAATGCTTTTCCTGACAGGCTGACCATGTACTTGATTCCATCGGTGAGTATACCGGGTCTGAGCTGATTGTTCGACTTTTGACTTTCTCATTTTGTCGGTATACCCATCTTCGGTAATACGTTGTGATATGTTTTAACACTGCCACTGAGGTCAAACTGTTGAGGTTACCAAGGAATCTTGGATCTGACAGAACATACTTGGATATTCCACACTAGCCATGTCAAGCGGGTCAGCGGGATAAGAAAATCCATTGTAAATAGAGTAGGCCGCTGAAGGTGTATGTCTTTGTGGATCCATATGGAATTATGGCCTCCGACTGACTTGGGGTATCCGGACCCTGATGGTCGTGCAAAAATCATCATACCTTTGCTGTCAGTCTCACCGTTTAACGATCATGATTTTCTTTGTCAGGATACCTTACTGAAATAACTTGGCCACACCTGTCCTTGATTTTTCGCATGACCATGACTGTGGCTAGCGCAATATTGTTGGCATTATTCCTTCTGCTTATTTTCTGACCTTGTCTGGTGCGGGAATAATGACCTTGATGACCATGTCAACACTGTGGATTCTGTGATGTCATCCCAGATCTTGTCGATCCTTGTAATTCATGAGATGTATCTCTGCTTATCTTCCTTTGCATAATTCATGAGGTTGTTGGATCCGTACCTTCCTTAGGTATATCTGTTGGATCCTTGCCGTACCTCGTATGAATGACTGATATGATTGGGGATGCATGCTCACCATATGTGTAAGAATCATATGCAACCGATCACTTGATCCTTTAGGTAGGCATATGTCCTGACACATATTCTTTCAGGATGGTGCAATATTGTGATACTGGCGCAGACTGAGTGGCTTATGAGAGAAGCCATCCGAATAGCTTGCTGAGGAAGACTCATTAGCTTCTGCTCAAATCTTTTGCTTTGTTATCGTGTCGAAGAAGGCTCCATAGCTTATACACGAAGCTTGGTCTGATTATTGTGCCGGAGAAGCCTAAGTTCCGTACTTGAGAAGCTTCTCCTCGGGTTACTTGTTGAGAAAGATTCATTTTCGTCTATCAGAAGCTTTTATCGAGGTATCTTGCTGAGAAAGACCGGATTTCTTGGACCAGAAATTGTTCACATATCATGCTGAGGAAAATTGAGGAGCCTTGCATCATAAATTTCTTTCGATAGCGTGTGTAATAATACTGAGTTTCTTACATACAAAGCTTCATACTAATATGCAGACTAAAATCTACACACACACCCATAATATTCTGTGGCTGATTATTTGCATGAGAAAATTTGTTTGACCGTCTTCCTTGAGCATATCACATTTGGACTTTATTTCGGATGATAACATATTTCAAGTATTATACATTGCTGAGCCAAAATTTTGTATATGACCTCATACCTTTGACTGAAAATATACCATTGATCTTGTACCTGACTTGTCTTGCGGCTGACTTGATCATTACTAATGTGAGAATTTTATACTTATACAAACTTGAGTTATCATTACTGTGGTCAGGAATACACACTAATGTGAAATTTATTCTCAGCCTCAAGATCAGATACTCCCCATTTCACTCCGGTCGGCTGAGAATTTCATTCTGTTTACCTGAGTTTCCAAATATTTGAACTCCTTGTTGATTCTTTGGGTCCGGTGTCGGTTGATGAGGAACTCTTTATAGGGGAAAAGTAATGTAACACCGGGGCCCAAAAGGAAAGAACAAAAGAAAACTCAACTAAACAAGAGCACACAACAACAATTAATTCACACACAACCAATGTCACATATTACTGCTAGTCACACAATATGCATGCCTACTTAAGCACACAAATCTCGTGGGATCTCCGGTTCTACGATCTAGCATGTTGTGATGATGTGCACGAGGACGAATAAAGGTGTGGAAGAATTGGTGTGAACATCGCTACCCCAAGGCTAGCTTAGCCAGGTAGCATCCTGGACTAGCTCGAAGGCGAGGACGTACTTGGTAGCAGGACAGGAATGTCGCAACCACATTATTATCAAGCGGACGGAAAATATCCGTACTCATCCAAGAAATAGGATAGCAGGGAAAACTGAGGCTGCTGACATTGCCCTTCCTTGATAACTCAGATCATTAAGGGTTGCCAACAAGACAAAATAAAAAATAACGATTCGGGATAAAAGCATGTTCATCACCGAAACGATAGGCGGGGCTGAAAGGAGGATATCAACGAGAAACCTGAGCACCATTTCTGCAAACCGTGTCAGGGTCACTTGGCATCACTCTGCTGGGACAAAAATGACGCCAAACACCGAAGAACAAGTAAGAAAAGAAAACTGGAGAAATGCAAAGGCTGAGCTATAGTGGATCCGAACCGATGCCATCTACACTCACCAAATAAATCGTCAGCAACAAGTAAGGCTGTATGCATGTTATGCACAAACAAATGCAACAAACAAGGTAGACTCTATACTACCGATTACTACCGGATTCTACCACTCGCGCTGACTAGGGCGTCCTACAGCCAGACCTGCTCTGATACCAAGCCTGTGGCACCCCAGCTCAGAGAAACCGGAACGCCCCGTATTCCAGCCCAGATATCGACGAGAAGTCTTTGGAATACGGCACTGCTTGACATAGAACAAATCAGCTTTTATTACAAGAATAATAATACAAGGGTCTGATGTTACAAAGAAGCACATTAGCACGGCGACACTACGCCTGTGATACTACACTTGCTCTATGCTAGCATCGAAACAACTCGTAGTAGCGGAATACTTCTAGCAGCGGGACAACGACGAAGGTGGTGAACTCCACTCCATAGGGACTCTGGCTGGGACACGATCTAGCTCGCATGCACGACAACCATCGACAAGCAATCAAGCAATCATGGCATCACCTGCAATCTGGCATGACACGCCAGGTCAGTACATTGAATGTACTTGCAAGCTCACAACAACCATAAACATCAAGGCAAGACAATGACATAGCATTTAACAGGTTAATTAAATTAACAACTATTATGATGAAACAACTACTAATCATGGTATGAAACTGATATGATACTAATAAATCACCATCTCGGATCTCCATAACCATGTCTCTCTTGGCTAACCGGCCAAGCAATATACCATCTCGATCACCTCGTGATCAAAGCCAAACGGTGATCATTCCGGCGATCACAACCATGACCAACACTTGGTCCCCAACGTGATCCTTCCGGCGATCACTACCATGACCAACACTTGGTCTCCAACATCATCATCAACATCCTGCCAATCAGTACTGCTCAACATATCAACATATAAATCACCTATAAGTCATTCCATCATGTGAGTGTTGATCGAACGGTGTGACCTAGTACGAACCCATGCCCATGACCGAGGACGCGGCTCGATAGATTAAACACACACACTCTGCAGAGGTAGCGCACTTTACCCACACCACGGAATCCATGGCCTCGCACTCCCATTCGGGTGGACCAACGACATTCCGACAAAACCGATCTACTGCCATGACACTCTCCCGGCCACTCCGACTCACTCCCCACTGGGCTAGTCCTGGGTGGCCCTGTGTCTACCAAAGACACAACAACCACCATCGTGGCCAAAACGCCCCTCACGGGGACCGGATCCATAACAACAACAACGGGCACACAAGGTTATGTCTGCTTACCGGGCCAGGGTACCGCACGCCCATAACCTTCCCTAGTTGGAGGCACCGGCGAGAGGCATGACAATAGACCGCATTAGGGCCTTCCCATAAAGGCAAATGTGGTTGCACTGGAGAAAGCCCGGTTCGGTGGCACCTGACCAACTTAATGACGGAATTTATCCCCAAAATATAATAGTAAAGACTGATACTCCGATATCATCTATCTACCTATAATCCAAGTCATAGAAATATCCAACAACTAATCCAAAGCTTAATATCGTCATATCAAAATACTCCGAGGACAGTATAACACTACTATCATGATGAATCCAAGAACGATAATACTACTACTCAAATATCAAGAACTAACTATCCAGCTATGATCCACATGCAAGCATCATCTCCATCACCATACTCCAAAACATAATATCAACTAGCATCATGACGAAACTAACACTAGCCACTAATAATCCAAAGGCAACATGATATGCAAATTAATACTCCAAAATAATACCAGATATCATCATGAAAAATATTCAAAAAAGCCACTAATAATCCAAAGGCAACGTGACATCCAAAGTAATACTCCAAAGCATAATACCATCATGAACATAATCATAATAGCCACTAAGAATCCAAAGGCAACAGGTCATCCAAAGTAATACTCCAAAACATAATACCATCATGAACATAATCATAATAGCCACTAAGAATCCAAAGGCAACATGTCATCCACATAATCATCAAAATATAAGTCCTAGAACTCCAAGCAATATCATGGCAATATCAAGATCGAAACAATACTCCGAGAAATGCCATGAACATATCATACATAGCTAATGCAATATTTTAAACAAGTTCAAATAACTTAAACCATGCTACTGCTTTGCAGTCATGCAAATGGAGGGTGTGGCTTGCTTGGGGTGGAAGAAATCATCGGAAGAAAGTGCGAGAAACTCGCAGAACGAATCACCGGAAAGTGTTCTCTCTCGAAGGGGGGCTGAATAAGGGCAAGGGAAAAATGGTCATTTTCAGAATGTTGAAACATAATGAAAATGATACCAACAGAACGGGCTCGATGAAACGAAGAAGTCAGCTTTGGATTCACCTCATTTGGAGTTAGGATCAAAATGTTATGAAGTGTTTTCTACCAGGGACCTATCTGCAAGAAAAATCTTTACAAACTGGGCCTGGACAGAAAAACAGAAAGCATACTTGAAAGAATACGTCTTCGCTTGAGGGAAAACGCATTACTGGCTGAAACAGAGAGGAAATACGCTTTCAGAGAAGAGGAAACGTATTTTAGGCCGAAACAGAATGAAACACGCTTTCCAGTTGGGAAGACGTATTCTGAAGAATACGCCTCCACTTATCCAGTGTGGCAATGTGGGGCCGGGTGGCTTAGAGGCTTACATGTGGGACCCACCTTATCCATCTCTCTCCTCCTGGCTCCTTCTTCTTCCCGTCGACGTGCTGGGGCAGAGACGAGGCCGGCTGCCCCGACGGCGACCGCCGGTGACTCCGTCCACCTCCTGTGTCGTGCTGCCTACCGGTGAGATCAGCAGGCCGAGCCACGCCGTCCTGGGCCATCCAGACGCTCCGGGGAGGTCGGCGTCAAGGAGAGCTGCGGCTGCAGCAGACGGGGCTTTGGCCAGAGACGGGGGCGGCGCCACGAGCTGCTTCGAGGATGAGGCAAAAACATGGGGAGGTTCCAGGAGGTCCGTGGAGTGCTTTGGATGTGGAGGAACGGAGAGAAAGGGGCTGCATTGCCTGAATTTTGGAGGGGGCGGCGACGGGCACGGCGGTCATGGGAGAAACAGAGAGCTCCTTGAGCTCGTTTGGGTGGTCGGGGAGGCCTAGAGGGGAGACGTGAGGAGGCTGGTGTGGTCGAGGGAGCTCGGGGTGGCTTATATAGCCGAGGGGAGGGGGAGCCGCGCTGGCGTCGCCGTGGACGCATGGCCGGCGCCGCGGACGCGTGCCCACGCGCATGAGCTCGGAGGCAGGCGACGAGGGAGGCACAATAGAGAGCTCACGGGGAGGATAAGGCCATGGGAGCGCATGGAGGAAGACGACAGTAAGGAGCCGAGCCAAAACGCCACTTTGTTCTCGTGGGCGTTCGGCGGCGAGCGTCAGTGAGGGGTTTTACTGAGAGGCAGAGAGGTCCAGGAGGACGACGACGACACGGTAAAACTGCTAGACATGCTCGTGCTTGCTGAGACGCCGAGCAGAGGAGGGGCCCGAGCAAGAAGCCATTCTAGACGCGTGCACTGTATGCCAAGTCGTTGGCCACCGCGTAGACTGGTGAGGAGAAGATGCCAAGGGTTGGCAAATGTTGTCTAGGGCGTAGTCCATCCAGGGGAGGTTGCAACCGTTGTGGTAGATTGATTAAAACTGATATGGTTAACTAGTAATCACCCTCTGAAGTTTACTACAGTAAACTTGAGTGAGCACTGGTGATCAACAGGAAGATGATTGGGAGCAATGGAGTTGTCTACGAGGTTTAGGGTAAGAAGGACTTTCATCCTGGTAACTTTGAGGAGATTTGGACCAAGGTTTAATATAGTTGCTTTGCAACTGACCAAAATGGTCCAGAAATGAGAATTGGATGATGCACTCACCTGGTGATGCCACTTGAGCTCAAATTTGGCAAGGCTTAATGATTTGGCCAGGCAAAGGTGCTGTAAAAATTTCATACCAATTCGTTTTACCAAAATGGTACTTCCTTCACAGCTATTCCCTCTGTCCAGAAACTTGCAAAATTCTATAGCAATATTGGCTAGCTTAATTGATCCCAAATTTGTTGGAGAGAAGTTAGTTTGGTAGGAGAATGCTCTGGTAAGTTTTCAGGCAAAATCAAGCAATATAAAATATACTTGCTTCACAACCTGAAAATATTGACAGAATCAAAGATTTGATGTTGTGCTCACATAGATCAAGGGATGGAGCTGAAACTTGTAGGAGTGAGATAATATGAGCACAAAAAGGTGTGTGCAAAATTTCAAATCATTTGGATAACGCTAGCTAGCACTTCCTTCACAAAGGCTTCCCTCAGACAGGAACTTTGAAAAATCACTGAGGAAGTTTGGCTAGGCAAATAAAGTTGAATTTTGGCACAGGTCAATTATTTGGATGATATATCATTCCCCAAAAGTTTGGGGGAAAATGGTCAAAGATAAATAGCACTTGCTTCACAATGTGCCATTTAGGACAGAATAGGAAATGAATTTATTGGGCATGATGAGAAATATGGCCAATGAAATATTTTTTTCATATTTGAGGAAGATATGACCCAAGAAATTTATAAGAATTATTTGGGGATTATTGGATGGACAAAAATATGGGTTGCTTCACAACCTAGGGCAAACAGGGTTATTCCTTTAATAGAAAAAAGGAATATTCCCGAGGAAAAATAAATTAGGGTTTGGTCAAGCAGTGGAGTGACATGGTCTTGGCAAGGTTTTTAGGATGATGAGCCACTTGGGAGAGGGAATGAAGATGATCTCCCAGGTGACAGGGCCACAGAACCACTCCAAAAAGAAAAGCAGAGCAAAAACCAATAAATCAAAAAGAAAAAGTAAAGGGCAAAAATCTAGGCTGTTACAACAAGCCGGAAGTTTTAGAGAGTAATTTTATTCTTTTGAGTGCTTTGTAAACTTTAAAAACAAAAAAATATAGAGGGGAACCTAAAACTTTTCAGAAAGAAAAGCGAAAGTGAGAAAGCCGAGCATTGTTAAAGTGGGAGCTAGCCTTGAACTTTGTTCATGCCCATGGAAACTTTGTGAACCTTGATTATAGAAACCCATGATTACAGAAACTTTTCAATAAAAATAATTATCCCCTTGTAAAAATCCATTGTATTATAAAAATAATGTGCCAAGATTTGCCTTTAGGATGATTAGATTGATTGTTTGGTTTGTGTAGTGCAAAAACAGAAACTTTGGTTGTAGTGCATGATTTTTCAACTTTTTTACTGGAATGTCGAATGTTTTCGAAATTTTTACACAGTACTGCGATGCAAATTTGTTATTTTGTCCTAAATTTTTAGAATTTTTGGAGTTACATAAGTATGGTAGATGTTCAGATTGCTACAAACTGTCGAGTTGAAGACATATTCTGTTTTTGATGCATTGTTTTGCTAGTTTTGATGAAACTATCAATTTTATCCATGGTATAAGCCATGGAGAAGTTATAATACATTAGCTACAATGCAGAAGTAAAATATGAATGAGTTTTCAACAGTAATTAAAGTGGTGATTTGCTTTATTATACTAACGGATCTCGCGGGGTTTTTGTTAAGTTTTGTGTGATTGAAGTTTTCAAGTTTTGGGTGAGATCACGATGGATGAAGGAATAAGGAGTGGCAAGAGACTAAGCTTGGGGATGCCCGAGGCACCCCAAGGTAATATTCAAGGACTCCTAGGCAACTATGCTTGGGGATGCCCCGGAAGGCATCCCCTCTTTCTTCCAACGATCATCGGTAATTTTACTTGGGGCTATATTTTTATTCGTTACATGATATGCGTAAATCTTGGAGCATCGTGTGCTTTTTATTTTTCTTTTAATAATGCACCATGCTGGTATGACATAGTCCTTGGTTGATTTATAGAATGCTCTTTGCACTTCACTTATATCTTTTGAGTATGGCTTTATAGAATGCTTCATGTGCTTCACTTATATCATTTGAAGTTTGGATTGCCTGTTTCTCTTCACATAGAAAACTGCCATTTGTAGAATGCTCTTTTGTAACACCCTCGATGCGACTATATCTCCCACGTGTCGAGGCACGACTTAGAGGCATAATCACATTGAAGGCATATGTCGCAAGTTAGGCAATCTTCACAAACATCCCATGTAATATAATTAATAAAAGGGGAGATAACATAGTTGGCTTACACTCGCCAAGTCCGGCCACCGTCGCCCCGATTTCCGGCGAAGAACTCCGGCGACATTCGATCTGCTACAGTGGACCTGGCGGCTACAGTAAACCCTAGATCTGAGGGTTGACTTCTTCTCCCTCTCCCAGATATTTTTTGCAAACTTTGGCGTGTCGTAACTTTGCATTCGTAGCTCCGATTTGGGCATATAGCATATCAAAATGTTCATCTCAGAGAGTACATCATTTCATTCCATTGCATCATTTTTATTTGAGTTCATCTTGATGCCCGAAATTCTGTTAGAATAGGGCTACTTGAGATAATTGTCAGATCTGCTACTCCATTTAGATATTTTTCATTTTTGCCATGATTATTGTGTGCATGATATGCCCATGAGCTCTACATATGTTTTGTTAAGGGTTTTGTCATCTTTCCAGAGGTGCAACCCATGTATTTTTGTGATGTGTGTGGTGACTAGCACAAGCTTGCAAAGTAAGGCACTTGGTAATGCTGATTTCAGGGACTTAGCATTTCCACTAAGTCCATGACCTGTTTATCTCATATGGCCATATGTTCATGTTGTTTCCTAGTGATCCGTGTCTCTTATGAGGATGATCAGTAAGGATGTTTTATTAATATTGTAGTGCTCTATCCATCCATGTGTTTGTTTGCAATTATGGAGCACCCTAGCTTGAGTCAATCGAGCTCTACTTTTGCTACCTCGTGAATCTGGGCAGATTGTCTACTTGTAAGCGATTTTGCCGATGATGTTGTAGTTGATCCGTGCATGCTATGTTATTGTTCTTGCCATTTCTAGCTTGAATTTTGTGTATTCTTGATGGTTGTATGCTTAGTTTGTCATGACTTGCTCTGTAGTGAGTGCATCGAGCTCATAAACATGCCTACTTGATATCTGTTTTCAGCATGCTCCAGTTTTCACTAAGTCTGTGATCTGATTATGTTTTTGTCATGTTCACATGCTTGCAATTGTATTTTCTGATCCCTTTTGGCTCAAGGTCACTAAGGGACTTTTGTTAAGCTCTTTGAGTAGCTCTGTTCCATGCTTTACTTTGCCATGTTCAGGTCCAGTAGCATGTAGTTTTGTTGCTCCGAAGAGTGCTACCTGATCTGAAATTCCAGACAAGTGTTAATTTCACTAAGTCTGAAATCTGTTTACCATATGCATTTTTGCCATACTTGTTTGAACTTGTTAATGGATGAATTGGCCGTAGCTCAGTGCTAGACTTTTGTCAAGCATCTTGAACGCATCCCTGCCATGTATTTTGATGCCATGTTTGGGTGCCGTAGCATGTTCATCTCATTGCATTTAGATGGCTACTTGCTGTAAATCGCAGACCAGTGTCATATTTGAATCGCTTGCCATTTCCAAACCGTAACTCCGATTCCGGCGTTCTTTATATCGTTTTCAAGCGATTTCATCTCATCTTTCCAGTGGTACACTTGGTTTTCCAAGTTGAGGCCAGGTTCTTGCATTTCCTGTCAAATCTTGCATATGCATCTCGCAGCGCATCCCGCATAGCATACCATCCTTGCATCATATTGTTTGATCCTTGCACGTGGTTGATTGTGTTCCGTTTGCTTGTTTGTCTTGTTTGGGTAGAGCCGGGAGACGAGTTCTCTAACGAGGAGCCCGTTGAGTTTGCTTTCGAGGATCCAGTCAACTCTGACAACTTTGCAGGCAAGATGATCATACCCTCGAAATCACTACAATCTTTGTTATGCTAGATTGCTCGCTCTTTTGCTATGCCAATACTACGATGCCTACCATTTGCTTTCAAGCCTCCCAAATTGCCATGTCAAATCTCTAACCCACCATGTCCTAGCAAACCGTTGATTGGCCATGTTACCGCTTTGCTCAGCCCCTCTTATAGCGTTGCTAGTTGCAGGTGAAGATTGGAGGCCGTTCCTTGTTGGAACATTTATTTACTTGTTGGGATATCATTATATTATCTTGTTATCTTAATGCATCTATACACTTGGTAAAGGGTGGAAGGCTCGGCTTCTCGCCTAGTGTTTTGTTCCACTCTTGCCGCCCTAGTTTCCGTCATATCGGTGTTATGTTCCCGGATTTTGCGTTCCTTACGCGGTTGGGTTATAATGGGAACCCCTTGATAGTTCGCCTTGATTAAAGCTTTTCCAGCAATGCCCAACCTTGGTTTTACCATTTGCCGCCTAGCCTCTTTTTCCCTTGGGTTTTCGGAGCCCGAGGGTCATCTTATTTTAAACCCCCCCGGGCCAGTGCTCCTCTGAGTGTTGGTCCACCTGTCAGCTGCCGGTGGCCACCAGGGGCAACTCTGGGCTGGCCTACCCGTACCTAAGACAATCTGAGTGTGCCCTAAGAAAGAGATATGTGCAGATCCTATCGGGATTTGTTGGCACATTCGGGCGGTGTTGCTGGTCTTGTTTTAACCTGTCGAAGTGTCTTGAAGAACCGAGGTACCGAGTCTGATCGGAATGTCTCGGGAGGAGGTCTATTCCTTCGTTGACCGTGAGAGCTTGTCATGGGCTAAGTTGGGACTCCCCTACAGGGATTTGAACTTTCGAAAGCCGTGCCCGCGGTTATGGGCAGATGGGAATTTGTTAATGTCCGGTTGTAGATAACTTGAACCTTAACTTAACTAAAATGAATCAACCGTGTGAGTTACCGTGATGGCCTCTTCTCGGCGGAGTTCGGGAAGTGGACACGGTGTTGGAGTAATGTTTGCGCAGGTGGCTCTCTACTTTCTCGCTCACACTTTGCCTCCTCTTCTCGCTCTCTTTTGCGAACAGGATAGCCACCATATATGCTAGTCGCTTGTTGTAGCTCCACATATTTACCTTGCCTTACCTATAAGCTTAAATAGTCTTGATCGCGAGGGTGCGAGATTGCTAAGTCCCTGTGGCTCACAGATTACTATTACACCAAATGCAGGGCCTGATGATTCCGCTCCAGGTGACGCGCTCAAGCTCAAGTGGGAGTTCGACGAGGACTCTCAACGATACTATGTTTCCTTTCCTGATGATCAGTAGTGGTGCCCAGTTGGGGGTGATCGGGACCGTGTCGCATGTTGGGTTATCTTTTATTTTGGCGCCGTAGTCGGGCCATGAGTGTTTGGATGATGTAATGTTATTTATGTACCTTGATTGACGTGGCGAGTGTAAGACAACTATGTTATCTCCCCTTTTATTAATTATATTACATGGGATGTTTGTGAAGATTGCCTAACTTGCGACATATGCCTTCAATGCGATTATGCCTCTAAGTCGTGCCTCGACACGTGAGAGATATAGTCGCATCGAGGGTGTTACAAGTTGGTAATAAGAGCCTTCCCCGACCTGAGGAGCCCCATTGCTTGATCGTTATTAGCAGCCGAGTTGTGTCTAGAAAAATGTTTTGAGTCATTTAGGAATTATATATCAGAGAGTTTAGGAATTCTTTTTACTTCCCAGTCTCCTCATCGCTCTGGTAAGGCTTCCTGACGTAGAGTTTTGACTCTTCTCTTCTCCAATTTCACTAAAAAAAATTTAGGATCACGCGGGTATCTTGGAATTGTTCCGATGGTTTTATGACGAGAACATTGTCTTGGTGCCTCCTGTCAGGGGTTTTGTGGAAGTGTCCCGGGGAGTTGAGCTCTGAGGTGTTGTCGTCATAATTTTATCGTTGCAGTTCTGGAATACCTGAGTTTAGTATGCCGACATCGAAAATCTCTTTTATGCAGTTCGTTGGTGAGATAACCTCGACGCCACCCAGTACTGGGGCGGGAGTTCGGGAGTATCACCATAACTTGTATAATGGATGCTTTTCGAAGGTTGAGGTAGATGGTTTCCGAAGTTTTTCTTGGTTGTGTGTTGAAGGATGGATACAGCTGGATGTAGGATTTGCTAGAATTGGGTGAGATATTATGCTTCCCCTGTATCCCCAACACCTGATTGCATAACCGGAAAGGTTCGGGAGTTTCATAGGTGGGAATTCTAGTAGCTCTAGTTCTTCTTCCACGGATAGTTGGTTTGAGATTGGGATTTCTTACCGATTATTCGTTCTTGATCCGTCCCTTGTTGATTTATTTCTCTACATAATTCTAAGTGGCTTCTCAATTTATGGATATGTGACCATTTCAAGAGAAATGCATTCGTTCATTTTGTTCGGATGTGAAGACTATATGTTGCAATTTTCATTCCGTTGGATTCAGCTTCAATATTTCTCTATCAATGTGCTAATGGATGTCAACCTCTTCAGGATGGCTCCTCCAACACGCACGACTCCGAATCCTGATCCGCCACCACCTCCACCTCCTCCGAAGGCATGGCAAGCTGTGATGGCCGCAACCAATGCTAACACACAGTTGATCATGCAAATTCTTCAAGAGCGCAATCAACGCAACCAAGGGAACCAAGGCAACAATCAGAATCACTCTGCTACACTCAACCAGTTCCTTGCTAACGGGCCAAAGACTTTCAGCAATTGTGTTGAGGCAACCGATGTTGATGATTGGCTTGTGGATCTGTGCAAGCATTTCGAGTGCAGTAACGTCAGGCCTGAGGACTTTGTCAAGTTCGCTTCCTTCCGACTCAAAGATCAAGCTGCAGAATTGTTCCAGCAGTACAAGGACTCCAGAGGTGGACGTGTTATCACTTGGGATGAATTCCGTCAAGATTTCAGAGCTCACCATATCCCTCAGAGCGTGGTTGAAAGCAAGCGTGAGGAATTCCGCAACCTGAAGCAAGGCTCTTTGTCTGTCTATGACTACAACAAGTTGTTTCAGAAGCTCGCCTGCTTTGCTAAGCAGGACGTCCCTGATGAGAAGAGCATGATATACCAGTTCAGGGGTGGTCTCAGAGAAGAAATCCAGCTAGCTCTTGTTCTCTTTGAGCCTTTGAGGTACGATGAGTTCTACAACATGGCATTGAAGCAAGAGGTTGCTCAATTGAGGTGTGATGCTTCTAAGAAGCGAGTCAGAGATGTTAATCCTTCTTCCTCTACTCAAGTGGCCAAGCAGCAGAAGTATTGGCTTCCTCCTCCTCCATTCCGTCAGCTGTATCAGCAGAAGAGCAAAGGTGGCAGTGGATCTTCCCACCCACCCAACCCTGGCTTTCAGAACAAGACTTCGTCTCAAGCTCCAAGATCGAGTGCTCTGTACCACCGTCCGCTTTCAGAGGTCACGTGCAACAAGTGCCAATAGAAGGGTCACTATGCAAACAAGTGTTTCAACCAGAGGCGTCTTCCTCCTCCTCCTCCTGTCAGATCGGGAAGTACAGCTGTGGTCAAGCATAACCCCAAGTACGCCAAGGTCAATATGGTGAATGCAGCTCAGGCAGAGGATTCATCAGATGTCATCATGGGTAACCTTCCTGTTAATGATGTTCCTGCAAAAGTTCTTTTTGACACGGGTGCATCGCATTGTTTCATCTCAAGACCATTTTCATCTAAGCATGGTTTGGCTCTGCAAATTTTGCCTAGTCCATTAGCAGTTGTCTCTCCCAGTAGGCGCATGCATGCTAACTCCATTGCTCCAGATGTTACTATCACCTTGGGTGACTACAAGTTTCTATCTTCTCCTACAGTTCTTGGTGACTCGGATATTGATCTTATTCTCGGGATGGATTGGCTTTCTAAGCACAAGGCTTAGCTTGATTGTGCAGCAAGGCAGATTCAATTGACTCATTCGTCTGAGGATGTAATTGTCTTTGCCGCTCGGGATAATACCATCCGTCTGTTTTCTCTCAATGAAAAGGGTGAACTTGATGCCATCTCGCAAATTCCAGTCATTTGCGAATATCAAGACGTTTTTCCAGAAGAGCTTCCAGGAATGCCTCCGCACCAGCCAGTTGAATTCGCCATTGATATTGAGCCCGACACGGAACCTGTGTGCAAGCGTCCTTACAAGCTAGGACCTGAAGAGTTGAAGGAGCTGAAGAAGCAACTCGATATTCAAGAGAAAATGGGTCTCATCCGGCCTAGTTCTTCTCCGTGGGGTTGTGGTGTTCTTTTTGTGAAGAAGAAGGATGGAACGGACCGACTTTGTGTTGATTACCGTCCATTGAACAAGAAGACCATCAAGAACAAATACCCACTTCCCAACATCAACGAGCTGTTCGAACAACTCAAAGGTGCCCAAGTATTCTCCAAGCTTGATCTCCGTATGGGTTATCATCAGATTCGTATCCGTGAGCAAGATATTCCCAAGACGGCTTTCAGGACAAGCTATGGTTCATATGAAAACACTGTCATGTCTTTTGGCCTCGTCAACGCTCCTCCGACGTTCTCTCGCATGATGAACTTCATCTTCAATGCCTACACCAATGACTTCGTTTTGGTCTATCTCGACGACATTCTGGTTTTCTCGAAGAACAAGGAAGATAATGCCAAGCACTTGCGTTTGGTTCTCGATAAGCTAAGGGAACACAAGTTCTACGCCAAGTTCTCCAAGTGCCAATTTTGACTCGATGAGGTTCTTTATCTTGGTCATATCATCTCTGCCAAGGGCATTGCCGTGAATCCTGAGAAGGTGTCTGTAATTGTGAATTGGGAACCTCCTCAGAACGTGAAGCAACTCCGTAGCTTCCTCGGTCTCACAAGCTATTGCCGAAGATTCGTTGAAAACTTTTGTAAGATCGCAAAGCCTCTCTCAAATCTTCTCCAGAAGCACTTCAAGTACGTTTGGTCTCCGGAGTGTGACATTGCTTTCAACACTTTGAAAGAGAAATTGATCACTGTTCCAGTTCTGACTCTGCCTGATGAATCCAAGCCGTACGAGGTCTTTTGTGATGCCTCTCTCCAAGGTCTTGGCGCAGTGTTGATGCAAGAGAAGAATGTTGTTGCTTATACCTGTCGCCAGTTGAAGCCCAATGAGAAGAACTACCCCACTCATGATCTCGAGTTGGCAGCAGTTGTGCATGCTCTTTTGACTTGGAGACATCTCTTATTGGGAAGAAAAGTGGACATTTTCACTGATCACAAGAGTCTCAAGTACATCTTCACTCAGCCTAATCTCAACCTCAGGCAAACTCGATGGGTCGAAATGATTCAAGAGTATAATCGGAGTATCGAGTATACTCCAGGCAAGGCCAATGTGATTGCTAACGCATTGAGCAGAAATGCTTACTGCAACAGTCTGATTCTCAAGCCTTATCAACCCGAGCTTTGTGAAGCTTTCCGCAAACTTAACCTGCAAGTTGTTCCTCAAGGTTTCCTCGCCAACCGTCAAGTCTCTCCTACCTTGGAAGACCAGATTCGCCAAGCCCAGCTTCTTGATGCTATGGTGAAAAAGGTGAAGATTGGGATTGCCAAGAGTCAACCCAAGTACAAGTGCTACCGCCTTGATGACAAGGATACTCTCTTCTTTGAGGATCGTATTGTTGTGCCCAAAGGTGAACTTCGTAAAGTGATCATGAACGAGGCTCACAATTCTCTCCTCTCCATCCACCCTGGGAGCACGAAGATGTATCAGGACCTCAAGCAGGCTTATTGGTGGACTCGAATGAAGTGCGAGATTGCTCAATTCGTGAATGAGTGTGATGTCTGCAGAAGAGTGAAGGCAGAACACCATAGGCCAGCGGGTCTCCTCCAACCTCTTGCCATTCCAGAATGGAAGTTTGACCACATTGAAATGGACTTCCTGACAGGGTTTCCAAAGTCCAAGCGTGGCAATGATGCTATATTCGTTGTCATCGACAAACTCACCAAAGTGGCTCACTTTCTGCCTATCAAAGAGTCAATCACTGCAGCTCAATTGGCGGAACTCTATACCTCTCGAATTGTCTCTCTGCACGGTATTCCACAAGTGATCTCTTCAGACCGTGGCAGCATCTTTACCTCCAAGTTTTGGGATTCTTTTCAGAAGGCCATGGGCACCAACATCCTCTTCAGCACAGCTTTCCATCCTCAAACTAGCGGTCAAGTCGAGCTTGTCAACCAGATTCTTGAAGATATGCTCAGGGCTTGTGTGATCTCCTTCGGCATGAAGTGGGAGGATTGTCTTCCTTATGCTGAACTCTCCTACAACAATAGTTTTCAAGAAAGTTCGGGCAAGGCCCCATTTGAAATTCTGTATGGCAGGAAGTGCCGTACCCCTCTCAACTGGTCTGAAACCGGAGAACGTCAGCTTTTGGGTAATGACTTAATCACAGAGGCAGAGGAAATGTGCAAAGTCATTCGAGATAACCTCAAAGCAGCCCAATCCCGCCAGAAGAGCTACTATGATAGTAAGCACCGTGATTTGGCTTTCGAGATCGGAGATCATATTTACCTCCGCATTTCTCCTATGAAAGGTACTCGTCGCTTCGGTATCAAAGGGAAGCTTGCTTGCCCCCAGATACGTGGGACCTTTCAAGATTGTCAGCAAGAGAGGCGATCTCGCCTGTCAACTCAAGCTTCCTTAAAACTTTGCAAATGTTCATGATGTGTTCCATGTTCTCAGCTTTGAAAGTGCTTCAAGACTCCTGACCGCACCGTCAACTTCGAGGACATTGAGCTCCAAGAAGATCTCTCCTACCGTGAGCACCCAGTTGCTATTCTTGAAGAGACTGAACGCAAGACTCGCAACAAGTCAATCAAATTTCTCAAAGTCAAGTAGTCACACCATTCCAACCGTGAAGCTACCTGGGAACGCGAGGATCACCTCTGTTCTGAGTACCCGGCGTTCTTTCAGTCCTAGATCTTGGGACGAGATCCTTTCGTAGTGGTGGAGTGTTGTAACACCCCGGATATGACTTTCCCAATTTGTACTCCAACTCTTGCCGTTTCTGGTGTTAAGTTATTTTATTTTCTCGGGTTCGGGTTTTTGTCTCTGTGTGTTGTTATCGTTGTCATGCATCTCATATCATGTCATCATGTGCATTGCATTTGCATACGTGTTCATCTCATGCATTCGAGCATTTTCCCCGTTGTCCGTTTTGCATTCCGGCGCTTCGTTCTCCTCTGGTGGTCATT
The DNA here is from genome assembly GCF_002162155.2 of Triticum dicoccoides. NCBI lineage: Eukaryota > Viridiplantae > Streptophyta > Magnoliopsida > Poales > Poaceae > Triticum > Triticum dicoccoides. Next base: position 408,574,809 of record NC_041380.1, read on the forward strand.
TCTACCTTTCTTTCGTGTGTGGGGATTAAACATTTCCGGATTGGACCGAGACTTGCCAAGCGGCCTTGGTTTACTACCGGTAGACCGCCTGTCAAGTTTCGTACCATTTGGACTTCGTTTGATACTCCAACGGTTAACCGAGGGACCGAAAAGGCCTCGTGTGTGTTGCAGCCCAACACCCCTCCAATTTGGCCCAAAACCCACCTAAACCTCCTGCATCATCTAGAGCGTTCGATCACGACCGCGTGGCCGAAAACCGCACTCCATTTGGAGCCTCCTAGATCCTTCTATGTATAAATAGGCCTTCCCCGTCCAAATCTCGGGTCAAATCCACCCCTAACCCTAGTCTCCCCTTCCTCCGCGCGCCGGACACGTCCGCCCGGCGCCGGACAGTTCGCCGCAGCCAACTGCTGCTCACCACGTGGTGCGCCGCCACCCACTCCCGCTCTGGCCCGCTCGGCCCGGGGAGAGCCCCCGAGGGCCCGAGTCGCCGTCGTCCGCCTCTTCGCGCCTCCGCCCGCGCGCCGCTGTCTCCTCCCGCGCTGGCGACATGCCCCGCTGTCACCACGCCGGTCTCTGGCGACCTCGCTCCGCCCCGCCGCCTCGACGCCGGCGCGCTGCCGCACTACACCAGCGCCGCCCTACCTCGCCGCCCGGAGCTCCCGGAGCTCCTCCGCCGCTCCAGAGACCAGATCCGGCCGCCTCCTCTTCCCCTCGCCAAGTCCGGCCATCGTCGCCCCGATTTCCGGCGAAGAACTCCGGCGACGTTCGATCTGCTACAATGCACCTGGCGGCTACAGTAAACCCTAGATCTGAGGGTTGACTTCTTCTCCCTCTCCCAGATATTTTTTGCAAACTTTGGCGTGTCGTAACTTTGCATCCGTAGCTCCAATTTGGGCATATAGCATATCAAAATGTTCATCTCAGAGAGTACATCATTTCATTCCATTGCATCATTTTCATTTGAGTTCATCTTGATGCCCGAAATGCTGTTAGAAGAGGGCTACTTGAGATAATTGTTAGATCTTCTACTCCATTTAGATATTTGTCATTTTTGCCGTGATTATTGTGTGCATGATATGCCCATGAGCTCTACATATGTTTTGTTAAGGGTTTTCTCATCTTTCCAGAGGTGCAACCCATGTATTTTTGTGATGTGTGTGGTGACTAGCACATGCTTGCAAAGTAAGGCACTTGGTAATGCTGATTTCAGGGACTTAGCATTTCCACTAAGTTATTGACCTGTTTATCTCATATGGCCATATGTTCATGTTGTTTCCTAGTGATCCGTGTCTCTTTTGAGGATGATCAGTAAGGATGTTTTGTTAATCTTATAGTGATCTATCCATCCATGTCTTTGTTTGCAATTATGGAGAACCCTAGCTTGAGTCAATCGAGCTCTACTTTTGCTACTTCGTGAATCTGGGCAGATTGTCTACTTGTTAGCGATTTTGCCGATGATGTTGTAGTTGATCCGTTCATGCTATCTTATTGTTATTGCCATGTCTAGCTTGAATTTTGTGTATTCTTGATTGGTGTATGCTTAGTTTGTCATGACTTGCTCTGTAGTGAGTGCATCGAGCTCGTAACCATGCCTACTTGATATCTGTTTTCAGCATGCTCCAGTTTTCACTAAGTCTGTGATCTGATTATGTTTTTGCCATGTTCACATGCTTGCAATTGTATTCTCTGATCCCTTTTGGCTCAAGGTCACTAAGGGACTTTTGTTAATCTCTTTGAGTAGCTCCATGCCATGCTTTACTTTGCCATGTTCAGGTCCAGTAGCATGTAGTTTTGTTGCTCCGAAGAGTGCTACCTGATCTGAAATTCCAGACAAGTGTTAATTTCACTAAGTCTGAAATCTGTTTACCATATGCATTTTTGCCATACTTGTTTGAACCTGTTAATGGATGAATTGGCCGTAGCTCAGTGCTAGACTTTTGTTAAGAATCTTGAATGCATCCCTGCCATGTATTTTGATGCCATGTTTGGGTGCCGTAGCATGTTCATCTCATTGCATTTAGATGGCTACTTGTTGTAAATCGCAGACCGGTGTCATATTTGAATCGCTTGCCATTTCCGAACCGTAACTCCGATTCCGGCGTTCTTTATATCGTTTTCGAGCGATTTCATCTCATCTTTCCAGTGGCACACTTGGTTTTCCAAGTGGAGGCCAGTTTCTTGCATTTCCTGTCAAATCTTGCATATGCTTCTCGCATCCCGCATAGCATACCATCCTTGCATCATTTTGTTTGATCCTTGCACGTGGTTGATTGTGTTCCGTTTGCTTGTTTGTCTTGTTTGGGTAGAGCCGGGAGACGAGTTCGCTAACGAGGAGCCTGTTGAGTTTGCTTTCGAGGATCCAGTCAACTCTGACAACTTTGCAGGCAAGATGATCATACCCTCGAAATCAATACTATCTTTGTTATGCTAGATTGGTCGCTCTTTTGCTATGCCAATACTATGATGCCTACCATTTGCTTTCAAGCCTCCCAAATTGTCATGTCAAACCTCTAACCCACCATGTCCTAGAAAACCATTGATTGGCCATGTTACCGCTTTGCTCAGCCCCTCTTATAGCGTTGCTAGTTGCAGGTGAAGATTGGAGGCCGTTCCTTGTTGGAACATTTATTTACTTGTTGGGATATCATTATATTATCTTGATATATTAATGCATCTATACACTTGGTAAAGGGTGGAAGGCTCGGCCTCTCGCCTAGTGTTTTGTTCCACTCTTGCCGCCCTAGTTTCCGTCATATCGGTGTTATGTTCCCGGATTTTTCGTTCCTTACGCGGTTGGGTTATAATGGGAACCCCTTGATAGTTCGCCTTGATTAAAGCTTTTCCAGCAATGCCCAACCTTGGTTTTACCATTTGCCACCTAGCCTCTTTTTCCCCTGGGTTTCCGGAGCCCGAGAGTCATCTTATTTTAAACCCCCCGGGCCAGTGCTCCTCTGAGTGTTGGTCCACCTGTCAGCTGCCGGTGGCCACCAGGGGCAACTCTGGGCTGGCCTACCCGTACCTAAGACAATCTGAGTGTGCCTTGAGAAAGAGATATGTGCAGCTCCTATCGGGATTTGTCGGCACATTCGGGCGGTGTTGCTGGTCTTGTTTTAACCTGTCGAAGTGTCTTGAAGAACCGAGGTACCGAGTCTGATCGGAACGTCTCGGGAGGAGGTCTATTCCTTCGTTGACCGTGAGAGCTGGGCTAAGTTGGGACTCCCCTGCAGGGATTTGAACTTTCGAAAGTCGTGCCCGCGGTTATGGGCAGATGGGAATTTGTTAATGTCATGTTGTAGATAACTTGAACCTTAACTTAACTAAAATGAATCAACCGTGTGAGTTACCGTGATGGCCTCTTCTCGGCGGAGTCCGGGAAGTGGACACGGTGTTGGAGTAATGTTTGCGCAAGTGGCTCTCTAGTTTCTTGCTCGCGCTTTGCCTCCTCTTCTCGCTATCTTTTGCGAATAGGATAGCCACCATATATGCTAGTCGCTTGCTGCAGCTCCACATATTTACCTTGACTTACCTATAAGCTTAAATAGTCTTGATCGCGAGGGTGCGAGATTGCTGAGTCCCTGTGGCTCACAGATTACTATTACACCAGATGCAGGGCCTGATGATTCCGCTCTAGGTGACGTGCTCGAGCTCAAGTGGGAGTTCGACGAGGACTCTCAACGATACTATGTTTCCTTTCCTGATGATCAGTAGTGGTGCCCAGTTGGGGGTGATCGGGACCGTGTCGCATGTTGGGTTATCTTTTATTTTGGCGCCGTAGTCGGGCCATGAGTGTTTGGATGATGTAATGTTATTTATGTACCTTGATTGACGTGGCGAGTGTAAGCCAACTATGTTATCTCCCCTTTTATTAATTAGATTACATGGGATGTTTGTGAAGATTGCCTAACTTGCGACATATGCCTTCAATGCGATTATGCCTCTAAGTCGTGCCTCGACACGTGGGAGATATAGTCGCATCGGGGGTGTTACATCTTTAGCTTCACTTATATTTGTTAGAGCATGGGCATATCTTTTGTAGAAATAATTAAACTCTCTTGCTTCACTTATATCTATTTAGAGAGTTAACAGGAATTGGTCATTCACATGGTTAGTCATAAAATCCAACATAAAACTTATAGATCACTAAATATGATATGTTTGATTCCTTGCAATAGTTTTGCAATACAGAGATGGTTATATTAGAGTCATGCTAGTGAGTAATTGTGGATTGGTAGAAATACTTGTGTTAAGGTTTGTGATTCCCGAAGCATGCACGTATGGTGAACCGTTATGTGATGAAGTCGGAGCATGATTAATTTTTTGATTATCTTCCTTATGAGTGGCGGTCGGGGACGAGCGATGGTATTTTCCTACCAATCCATCCCCCTAGGATCATGCATATTAGTACTTTGCTTTGCTGGCTAATAATTTTTTGCAATAAGTATGTAAGTTCTTTATGAATAATGTGAGTCCATTGATTATACGCACTCTCACCTTCCATCATTGCTAGCCTCTTCGGTACCGTGCATTGCCCTTTCTCACCTTGAGAGTCGGTGCCAACTTTGCCGGTGCATCCAAATCCCGTAATATGATACGCTCTATCACACATAAGCCTCCTCATATCTTCCTCAAAACAGCCACCTTACCTACCTATCATGGCATTTCATAGCCACTACGAGATATATTGCCATGCAACTTCCATCATCATCATATACATGACTTGAGCATTCATTGTCATATTGCTTTGCATGATCGTAAGATAGCTAGCATGATATTTTCATGGCTTGCCCGTTTTTTGATATCTTTGCTATGCTAGATCATTGCACATCCTCGTACACTACTAGAGGCATTCATATAGTCATACTTTGTTCTAGATATCGAGTTGTAATATTGAATTGTAAGTAAATAAAAGTGTGATGATCATCATTATTAGAGCATTGTCCCAATGAGGAAAGTATGAGATGGAGACTATGATTCCCCCACAAGTCGGGATGAGGCTCCGGACGTAAAAAAATAAAAAAAAGCCAAAAAAAGAGAGAGCCCAAAAAAGAGAAAACAAAAAAATGAGAGAAAAAGAGATAAGGGGCAATGCTACTATCCTTTTACCACACTGCTTCAGAGTGGCACCATGTTCTTCATATAGAGAGTCTCTTGAGTTATCACTTTCATATACTAGTGGGAATTTTCATTATAGAACTTGGCTTGTATATTTCGATGATGGGCTTCCTCAAATGCCCGAGGTCTTCATGAGCAAGCAAGTTGGATGCACACCCACTTAGTTTTGAGTTTGAGATTTCATACACTTATAGCTCTTAGTGCATCTATTGCATGGCAATCCCTACTCCTCGCATTGGCATCAATTAATGGGCATCTCCATAGCCCATTGATTAGCAACGTCAATGTGAGACTTTCTCCTTTTTGTCTTCTCCACACAACCTCCATCATCATATTCTATTCCACCTATAGTGCTATATCCATGGCTCATGCTAATGTATCGCGTGAAAGTTGAAAAAGCTTGAGAACATTAAAAGTATGAAATAGTTGCTTGGCTTGTCATCGGGTTGTGCATGATGAAATACTTTGTTAGATGAAGATGGAGCATAGCCAGACCATATGATTTTGAAGGGATAACTTTCTTTGGCCATGTTATTTTGAGAAGACATGATTGATTTATTAGTATGCTTGAAGTATTATTGTCTTAATATAAATGATAGACTATTGCTTTGAATCACTCATGTATTAATATTCATGCCATGATTAGACTACATGATCAAGATTATGCTAGGTAGCATTCCACATAAAAAACTATCTTTGTTTATCATTTACCTACTCGAGGACGAGCAGTAATTAATCTTGGGCATCCTGATATGTCTCCATCATATGTATAATTTTTTATTGTTCCATGCCAATATTCTACCACTTTTACATACTTTTGGGAACAATTTATATGATTTTCTTGGACTACCATATTGATCTAGTGCCTAGTGCTAGTTCCTGTTTGTTGCATGTTTTTTGTTTCGTAGAAAATCCATATCAAACGAAGTCCAAACGCGATAAAAACTTACGGAGATTTTTTTTGGAATGTATGTGAATTTTGGGAAGTGGAATCAATGTAAGGCGGTGCCCGAGGGGCCCACAAGCCCTAGGGCGGCCCCCCTACCCAGGGCGCGCCCAGTGGGCTTATGGCCACCCCAAAGTTCGGTTGAAGGTGTCCTTCGGAGGCAAGGAAGCTAATATCTGGATAAAAATAATTTTAAAATTTCAGCCCAATTGGAGTTACGGATCTCCAAGAATTTAAGAAACGGTGAAAGGCCAGAATCTGGGAGCGGGGAAACAGAAGGAAACACACACACACACACACACACACACACAGAGAGAGAGAGAGAGAGAGAGAGAGAGATCCACTCTCTAAGGGGCTCCCGCCCGTCCACCGCCATGGAGGCCATGGACCAGAGGGGAAACCCTTCTCCCATCTAGGGGGAAGGTCAAGGAAGAAGAAGGGGGCTCTCTCCCCCTCTCTCCCATTGGCGCCAGAACGCTGCCGAGGCCATCATCGTGACGATGATCTACACCAACAACTTCGCCGTCATCATCACCAACTCTCTCCCTTTCTATGAAGTGGTGTAACACCTCTTCTCCCCGTTGTAATCTCTACTTAAACCTGGTGCTCAATGCTACATATTATTTCCCAATGATGTATGGCTATCCTATGATGTTTGAGTAGATCCGTTTTGTCCTATGGGTTGATTGATGATCGTGATTGGTTTGAGTTGCATGTTTTATTATTGGTGCTGTCCTATGGTGCTCTTTGTGTCGCGCAAGCGTGAGGGATTCCCGCTGTAGGGTTTGCAATATGTTCATGATTAGCTTATGGTGGGTTGCTAGAGTGACAGAAGCTTAAACCCGGGTAAGTAGGTTGTTTGCATATGGGAGTAAATAGGAACTTGATACTTTAATGCTATGGTTGGGTTTTACCTTAATGAGCTTTAGTAGTTGCGGATGCTTTCTAGAGTTCCAATCATAAGTGCATATGATCCAAGTTAGGGCTGGGCATATAACCCGAAAATCGATGTCCCAAACTGAACTAACCGGCACCGAATCTGAATACACCAAGACCGAGAACTTCGATAGTACATCTAGTTTGCATTTGGTGGAAACTGAATTTAGTACGGTTAATTCGGGTTTATCCCTCGGGTACCTGAGTGGACCGAAAAGATGTCCAACCTACACGCCTATTGCTATCAAGTGCTATCTACCCAAGTGCACGAGTACCACGACTGTATCGGGAAGAGGTGACCTTGACTCACTGGGTTCACCGTCGGTTTAAATTTTGTGTAAAAGAGAGTACTACTTCTCTCGTGTACGTAGTAGGTAGTAGTACTTTACCTAGTGAGCTTCCACCGCTAATTTTACAGGGTAAAGTTTTGCTCGGGAGAATCAAAAGGAAACAGCCAAGGAGGCTAGCCTTTATTACTAGCTAGCTACTCGGTGTTGTTTCGAATAGACAGAGGCAGAGGTACAAGCATTGTACATTCAAATAGACGCAGACTACGGTTGTAATTAAATATGTATATCTCGATGTTGTTTTGGTAGAACCAACGACCGAACCAACATTTCGGTGCAAAGAATCTTCAGTCAGCTAACTTTCAATTCACCGATCGGTCAGTATTTTGGCAAAACCACAATGTTAAATACACCGAGGAACCGAACACCCAGTGTCACGACCGGTTTTCCAATAAAAATATTTATCGAGAAACCAATCTTTTGAGTCCAGTATGAGAGAAATCCTCCTCACTGGTAGACAAATTCTTGATACAATAAGCCAGTAGCATAGGATATATTACAGGGTTGAGCTAGGGCTGCTCAACAAATTATTACAAGCGCGCCAATAATTATACATAATGGCGGATATAACACAATGGTGTGGTGGCATACTACTGACTCGAGGATAAAGTGATGGTGGAATAACACAGTGGGGAGTGTGATAACACGACTCTCAAACTGGCATCTCATCGAGCGTCGAGGTGAGGCTCGATAAATTTATTCGGGTTGCGGAAGCGGATATAATACAGTGACCAAATCCAGGGTCGCACGAGACTGACTAGGATTCCTCTAGGCGTCGGACTTGCTATCGAACTCTTCATCCATGAGATCGCCTTCGTCAGCATCTGGCCAAATCAACAAGCCAGTGAGTACTTTGAAAGTACTCGCAAGACAGTTCGGACGTAAGATATAACAAATGCATGCATGAATGCGTCATGATTAATTCACCAATGTACATTTAAAGTATTAGCAGGCAAGGTAAGCAAAGAGGGGATCGGCGGTAGTCCACCTGAAATCCCGACAGAAATATAAATGGAAACCGATCGGGTGTCTGAAGCGACGCCTCGAAAGGTGAACAAATAAATAAAGGAGAAAATCATGCCACAATCGGGCGTCTTAGCGACACCACATAAAGGGATTTAAAAGAAATGCCACAGTCGGACATCGGGGCGACATCACAAAAAGGGCTTTAAAAGAAATGCCACAGTCGGACGTCGGGGCGACATCACAGAGATGGCTTTAAAAGAAATGCCACAGTCGGACGTCGGGACGACATCACAGAAAGGGCTTTAAAAGAAATGCCACAGTCAGA
>NC_041380.1:408584023-408593944 GCF_002162155.2 Triticum dicoccoides
GGCGACATCACAGAAAGGGCTTTAAAAGAAATGCCACAGTCGGACGTCGGGGCGACATCACAGAAAGGGCTTTATAAGAAATGCCACAGTCGGACGTCGGGGCGACATCACAGAAAGGGCTTTATAAGAAATGCCACAGTCGGACGTCGGGGCGACATCACAGAAAGGGCTTTAAAAGAAATGCCACAGTCGGACGTCGGGGCGACATCACAGAAAGGGATTTATTCACAAGTAAATAATACTCATAATGAATATTCAATTCATGATAATAAACAAGTTAGTCCACCCACAGGAATAACATTTAACCGGACTTAGCACTCATGGGATTCACCGGAGTCTCTGTCATCAAACTGATACTGTTAGGACAAGATAATACGAATTTGGACATGGAATAGATGATTCAAGGAATGTATGACTCTGCAGAGTTTGTACAAAAATTTTCCCACAGCCAACGGATTTCCGTAGTCACGAAGGACTAGTTCCGTTTACGGTTTTTCGGAAGAAAACACAGCTATCCAGTACACACCCATCCTACCTCTCGATGCCAGGACTCACCCTAGACATCGTCCAAGAAAAACTTTTGAGACGGGGAGATCACAATCTCGAATAGCATGGGATCAAATTTATATACGCACGCTCTAAGGGGTGCCCCCCTCTCGGTCCCAACCGGAAACACCCATGCCCCCTGACCGGATGACTGGCTTTAATCCAGGGCCATGGAACCATCATCCCGGCCTCTCCTTTTGGTGTGTACCAGGAAAGCGGTTTGCAACTTACTAAACCATATTCCTTGCGGAAAACATGTGGTAGTACAGGGAAGGAAATGAGAGGAACTGGACCGATACGATTTGACACTGAAGTCATATAGTCTGTAATAAGACTGGCATGCTACGACACTGCCATCTTACCCATCCTCATGCCAACACATGGCCATTCATACTCACATCCATCCACTTATGGATCATCAAACTCACTTACCTCAACATTGCATAAAATAACGTTCATCGGTATGCTCATCAACATGCCATGAAACTAACTAAATGCAAAACATGCCAAGACACTCATCATATCAAAAGTTCAAACATGCTTGCCTGGTTCAGAGTAGTCGGAGCCTAGCTCGGTGAAGTTCGCGGCTCCGTCACCTCCTTCGGTATCTACGGTATAAAGAAAATATATGCGCCATCGTAAATACCAAGGGGTGCACAAAAAGTATTCCAAATATTTTCCAAATAAACCTGATAAAAAACTAGACAAAATTTTAAAGAGAATAGAAAAAGAATCAATCAAAAATACCTTTCTGTTTAAAAGTTATAAGGGTTTTTGTCCAGGGACTCATCTGTAATGAAACAGAAAGTTTCCAGGGGCTAGCTTATAAAAACAGAAAACGCTTCGGCTGAGAATACGCCGGCCCAGAGTGGAAAATGCATTTGGCAGAATACGCTTTCAGAAAACGATTCGTTTAGAAAAGGACAGAGGGGCTGACGGGCAGGTCCCACCCGTCAGGTTTGAAAATTCAAAAAGGGCGGCGGAGAACGACGGTGCCCGAGAGCCGCGGTGGTCGCCGGCGGCGATCCACGGCGAGGCAGGGGGATCGGAGAGTACCTCCATGTTCAGGGCGCCCTTCCGCGTCGGTTGGTGGTGGTGGTGGTCGCCGGCGAGTACCACGTCGACGGCGAGCCTGGCTCCGGCGGACGGTGGTTCGGGTGGTCGAGGGCCTCGTCGGAGAGAGCTGTGAAGGCCAAATTGACGCTGGGGTTAGCTTACTGGGTGATAGAGGAAGCTATAGACGAGATTTGGGCGCCGGGGGCGGCCTCACCGGAGCGAATCGAGCTGGTGGCCGAGGCGGAGCGAGGCGGCCGGAGTCGAGGAAGAAGGGCCCCTCGAGGCTCTTCTAGTTGCTGGTCGGGGTCCAGTGAGGTGGTGGAGGTGTGCGGGGGCGAGAGGGAGCTTAGGGGCGCTATATATAGCCGGCCCGAGGCGGTTGCCGCGAACGGGATAAGTCCGGCGAATGATTACGGCAGCGCTGTGGTTGGGCAGTGGGATTAGGGGCTTGGGCATCACCTAGGTGGAGTAGTGGTGCCATACCAGGGTCCAACTCAGCACGGGAGGGAGGTTTACGGCCTGTCCTAAAAGAACGGCCGTGCGGCGCGTCGGCGGCAGGGAGCGCACCCTGCGCGTGCCAGGCCACGGCGGCGGTGCTGCATGCGTGCGCTGGCAAGGGGATGGCCACGCGGAGCTACCAGGTGGCTTGGGCGGTGCAGAACGGCGTTGCGCCGTAGGGTGCCTTCTGTCGGCCGCCACGGGAGGTCCCGACGCCGCAGAAGATGCCCGCGAGGGCGGGCCAGCGTGCCACCGACGCCGGGAAGAGGCCAAGTGCGCGTGTGGTGCTCCAGACAGGAGGAAGAGGTGGCGAGGAACGTGCCAAGTGCACTGTGAGCATGTGTCTGAATCTCTGACGAAGAAAACGATACTGGAATCTGAATTTTCTGAATTTTTCTGAAAATGCAAAGGAATAGTGCAGCTCAGGTGTTCGGCAGAATGTTTTTGGCATCTAGGGATTTTTCCTTGAGCTGAAACTTGGTGGAGTGGCTACTCATTGCTCCAGTAGGCTGCATGATTTTTGGTGGAATTTTTGGAGAAGTGTGGATATGAATTTCATCAAATTTGTCGAATCTGGTCCAAACTTGCAGTGAGTGAAATTTGAAATATTTGAAAAGAAGAAGAGTGGATCAAGATGGTTCTAGGTTGTGGGTACTAAAGACAATCCAGGGAAGTTGGTTTGGGATAAAAACTCAAAGGCAAAGTGGTACTTGCTTTGAAAATCACTTAGGCTCAAAATAATTGGCAGAAATGTTTTGGGAGATAAAATAATTGAAATAAAATCCAAAACTTGTTTGGACTTGTTGAGACAGAGGATTTAAATTGCTCAAAGGTGGAGGGAGGGGTTTTGAGAAGATTTACTATAGGAGACATGGTAAAACCATGGGTGGTTTCAAAAAGAAAGAAGTCCCAAAACTCCTAGGGTGTCTTTTTTTTAAATGAAAATAAATAAGGTTGAGAGGGTAACAACCAGAAGGAAAAGCTTCCAAAAATACAACACCAAATTTGAAAGGGAAAAGAAAATCCTTGCCAAAGGAAAGGAAGTTTTTAAGAGGAAGGATTTCTGGAAAAGAAATTTTAAATGCCCTCTTTGAAAATCCAACAAAGTTTTTGATGAAAACCAAATTAAAATTTTGGAGTGTCACAACACCTACCCCCTTAGGAAAAATCTCGTCCCTGAGATTTCAGCTGATCCTTAAATAAGTGTGGATGCTCTGTCCGAAGAAAATCCTCTCTTTCCCAAGTTGCTTCACTGTCAGTGTGATTGCTCCACTGGACTTTGAAAAACTTGATGGTCTTCTGTCGGGTTCTCCTTTCAGACTCCTCTAATATTTTTACTGGGCGTTCCCGATAAGTGAGGTCTGGCTGCACGTCAATGTTCTCATGGGATACTTGTTTCTCTGGTTTTCTTACGCACTTCCTTAATTGAGAGACGTGGAACACGTCGTGAATGTCGGACAAGTCTTCGGGTAAGTCTAGCTGGTAGGCTACAATGCCTCTTCGTGCCACTATGCAGAATGGTCCAATGAATCTTGGTGCTAACTTTCCTTTAATCTTAAACCGTTGCAGTCCCCTCATAGGTGATACTCGTAGGTACACAAATTCACCGGGTTCAAAATTGACACCACGATGTTTCTGATCGTAATAACTCTTCTGTCGGCTTTGAGCGGTCTTGAGTCGGTCTCTGATTAGCTTGACCTTTTCCTCGGCTTCTCTGAGCATGTCTGGTCCGAAGATGCGGCTGTCTCCGGTCTCTGACCAATTTAACGGGGTACGACATCTTCGTCCGTATAAAGCCTCAAATGGTGCCATTTGTAGGCTGGTCTGGTAGCTATTGTTGTACACGAACTCGGCGTATGGCAAGCTTTCTTCCCAATTGGTTCCATATGTGAGGACACATGCTCTCAGCATGTCTTCTAAAACCTGGTTTACACGTTCTGTTTGTCCATCAGTCTGTGGGTGGTATGCGGTACTGAAGGCTAGTTGGGTTCCCAGAGCCTGTTGTAAATGCTCCCAAAATCTTGAGACGAACTGAGTGCCTCTGTCGGATATTATAGTCTTCGGGACACCGTGCAGACAAACTATGCGGGAAAGATAAATCCTGGCAAGCCTCTGAGTGGTGTGGGTCGTCTTTATTGGAATAAAGTGTGCCACTTTGGTTAACCTGTCAGTGATGACCCATATGGCATCATTCCCGTGTCGTGACCGAGGTAGTCCGACAATGAAATCCATCCCTATTTCATCCCATTTCCACTCAGGTATTTTGTTCGGTTGCAGTAGTCCGGCTGGTCTCTGATGCTCAGCTTTTATGCGTTGACATGAGTCGCAACATGCAATGAAGGTGGCTATGTCCCTCTTCATACCGTGCCACCAAAATCTTTCCTGAATATCTTTATACATTTTGGTTCCTCCAGGGTGGATCGAGTACGGGGCGGTGTGGGCTTCAGCTAAAATTTGTTGTTTAAGGTCTTCTATGTTTGGCACGCAGAGCCTTTCTCCGTACCATAATATTCCATCATTGTCTATGACGAATTCCGAGGCCTTGCCCATACTCAACTTTCTTTTGATGCCTTCGATGCTGGTGTGACCGGGCTGAGCTCCTTTAATTTTCCCCACAAGGTCGGGTTGTATTTCCAAGTTTGATATGGTGCCTTCTGCTACCATTATCAAGTTGAGCTTGGCAAATTCTTGTTGGAATTCGGGCCTCAAGCCGTGCAGATTGTTTTCGTCGGAGCTGGGGTTCCGACTAAGAGCATCGGCCACTACATTTGCTTTTCCTGGATGGTAATGGATACCAACATCATAATCCTTTACCAATTCCAACCAGCGTCGTTGCCATAAATTTAGTTCTGGCTGCGTGAAAATATATTTGAGACTTTTGTGATCCGTATATATTTCACATCGATTCCCAAGTAAGAGATGCCTCCATTCCTTGAGTGCACGAATAACTGCTGCCATTTCTAAGTCATGAGTGGGATAATTTTCCTCATGCTTGCGAAGTTGCCTTGAAGCGTAGGCGACAACCTTGCCTTCCTGCATCAACACGCATCCAAGACCCTTTCTGGACGCGTCACAATATACTTCAAAATTCTTGTGTATGTCGGGTACAATTAATACCGGTGTTGTCGTTAATTTCCGCTTTAGTTCTTGGAAACTTTTCTCGCAGGCTTCTGTCCATTCAAACTTCTTATCTTTCTTGAGTAACTGCGTCATAGGCTTGGCTATGGTGGAGAATCTTTCAATAAATATGCGGTAATATCCTGCCATTCCCAAGAAACTCCGTATGGCCGTTATGCTGGCTGGTGACTTCCAGCCAAGTACGGCCTTGACTTTCTCTCGGTCCACTGCGATACCGTCTTGGGTCAGTACGTGGCCTAGAAAGCCTACTTGTCTTAGCCAAAATTCGCACTTGCTGAACTTGGCATACAATTGGTGTTTTCTGAGCTCTCCTAGCACAATCCTGAGATGTTCTGCGTGCTCTTCTGGTGTCTTGGAGTATACCAGAATATCGTCGATGAATACCATGACGAACTTGTCCATAAACTTCATAAATACTTTGTTCATGAGGTGAACAAAATATGCGGGGGCGTTAGTTAATCCAAATGGCATCATTGTGAACTCGTACAGTCCATATCTGGAGGTGAAGGCTGTTTTGGGGATATCTTCCGTTCGTACCTTCAATTGATGGTATCCTGACCTTAGGTCAATTTTTGAGAATACCTTGGCCTGAGCGAGTTGATCAAACAAATCGTTTATCCTTGGCATCGGGTATTTGTTTTTGACTGTGACCATGTTAAGTGCTCGATAGTCAATACACAATCTCAGTGTTCCATCCTTCTTTTTGGCAAATAAAATTGGTGATCCCCAAGGTGAGGAGCTGGCTTGAACGTATCCTTTGTCTAGCAATTCCTTTATTTGTTTCTTCAACTCAACTAATTCGGATGGTGCCATTCGGTACGGTTTCTTGTATATGGGGGTGGTTCCTGGTGCGAGCTCAATGCTGAATTCTATCTCTCGGTCTGGTGGCATGCCTGGTAGCTCTTCAGGGAATACGTCTGGAAATTCACACACTACTGGAACCTTGTTTAGCTCAAAAACGTCCACCTTATTCAATCTCGGTTGCCGGGGTATCTTTCCCTCCTTGGCTAACACTCTTATTGTCTTCCCTTGGTGGTGTGTGAGAATTACGGTCCTGTTGAAACAGTCGATAAAACCCTTGTTGGTGGTTAGCCAGTCCATCCCTAGGATGACATCCAGTCCTTTATTTTCCAACACAATAAGATTTGCGTGAAACTCCAATCCTTCGAACTCAATGACCACATTCTGACAGTAATTCTGAGTAACTTGCTGAATCCCAGGGGACTTGATGATCATGGATTTCTCCAAAGGAAGCATTGAAAAATTATTTTGCAAAGCAAAACTTTCCGAAATGAAAGAGTGAGAAGCTCCAAAATCAAACAAAACCATTGCAGGTATTGTGTTGACAGGAAACGTACCGAGTACGATATCCGGAGCATTTTGTGCCTCCTCTTTGGTTACGTGGTTCAGATGACCCTTCCTGTGGTTATTGTTGGGATTGAAATTGTTTCGCTTGGGCGCTGAATTATTGCCGCCGTTGTTCGGCTTTGGGGTTGAGTTCCTAGGCTTGGGACACTGCTTGGCATAGTGTCCTTCCTCTCCACAGGCGTAACAAGTAACGCCGGGGCGATATGTGAACTCCTTGTCCCTTGCATGAAAATTCTTGATTGGGCGTGAGACATTGGATGAGGATTTGTGCGTCCCACCCTTTTGAAAATCTGTCTTGCTTCGGTGATTGCGAGCATGGTTAGTCTGGTCCCTTTTTCGCTTGCGGATATCTTCCAGACTGCATCTCTCATTTTCCAGAGTAATGGCTTTGTCCACCAGTGTTTTAAAATCAGGAAAAGTGTGCACGACCAGTTGGCATTTAAGCGCGGGCGCCAGACCATCAAGGAATTTCTCCATCTTCTTTATTTCAGTCATACGCTCTTCATTGGCGTAGCGGGACAATAGAGTAAATTGACTGTTGTAATCTGACACTGTCATGTTCCTTTGTTTGAGGTCATCGAACTCTCTCTTCTTGATTTTCATAATACTCTTAGGAATGTGTGCACCACGGAAACCTTCCTTGAAATCATCCCAGGTTATGTCATTTTCGTTAGGATGCATGTGCAGAAATATCTCCCACCACGATGCGGCTGCTCCTGTGAGATAGTTCGGAGCATACAATACCTTTTCGGGGTCTGAACATTTTGCAATAATTAATTTCCTCTCCATATCTCGAAGCCAGTCCTCGGCTTCAAGAGGTTTGTCAGTGTGAGAAAATGTTTGGGGACGTGTCTTCTGAAGCTCAGATAACTTGGATTGCTGCTGATACTGTCCATGGTGATTCCCCATGTTGATGACTTGGTTCATCATTTCACGATGTTGTTGCTGACTCTGCTCATAAAGGCGGCACATTTTGGAAAGTGCCGTTTCACTGTTCTGTTGACTCGACTGCCCTTGTGTGAAATTGTTGCCTGGTTGAGTGTCATAATCTTCCTTTGGCGGAGTAGGCATGGAGCGAGTCCAAGGACGAGACATTTTTCACTCTGGGGATATATTTTGTAAAACTCATAGGAAAAGCGAAGATGGTCGCAAAAACAAATCCAAAATTGCACAAGGATGGCAAATAATTTAAATGACCAAGATCACTTAAGAAAACAAATCGAATTGCGCACGGAGAAGGACTGCTCATTACATATCTTACACGCGGGCGATAATTATACAATACATCACTCAGGATATGCGTACATAATCCTGACATGTTATTTAGGCTAGTGCACTTCTCCAGTTCCTACATGATGCGCAAACATGCTACTCCTCACAACCTATGTACATATCTTACAAAGCGGTACATCTCATGACGGGCAAGCGCACTCAGCCGGAAATGTTGACGATCTCCTTGGCCCTGCCAAGGGTGAGGCGCAGTGAGGCTGGGGACTCGACCTCCTCCTCACTAATAGGCTCCATACGTGAAGAGCTGCGTCGGGTAGATGGAGCGGGTGCCAGGGGCGGAGCAACACGAATAGGAGTAGGCACAACGGGTGGTGCAGTGCGTGCTGGAGTGGGCGCAATGGCCTGGTTGAACTCTTCGGTGGTAGGCAGGCGACGAGTAGGTGCATAAGATGCTGATGACGAGACAAAAGTCAGTGGCGGTGCGGCGGGCAGGAGCTCCCTCCTGTTGGCGGCACAGCCATGGACTGAGTCCATGCGGGCAGCTACAAAGTCGTCCACCAGGTTGTCGAAGGCTGCCTCCAGAGCCCGGAGATACTCAATAAGCATCTCAAAAGCCTCATCTCGTTCTCCTCTGGGGCAGGAGAATGCGTAGTGACAGGTGTAAGGCACATGGCATGGAAGATAGCGGTAGCGACGAGTCTTCATTGCGGGAAGGACATCCGTGAGGTGAGCTATCGCCTCACGGGCTGCCATCTGCATAGCATGCCTCTCCGTAGGCACGGCTCTTCCCACGAACCGGAAGCGGCGTAACTCACCACGCCCTCCCCTGAACTGCACCGTGGCCTGGTGCATGGTCAGACTGTCGTTGACCTTGTGCTGGTAGAGTGTGAAGACTGGGCGCACAGACGGCCCCATCGCGACCTGAACGATGAAGGAGAGAAGCTTGACGAACCCACCGGGCACGTTGGCGAAGGTCTGAGACTCACAGCTGTTGTCGGCCATCTACAAAAGTAGGCAAAAATTCTGCATGGTCAGATCATAAATTTATGCTGACTGACAGAAAATGACAACAATCAAGAAAATATGAAAAGGCTCAATCATGCTAATAACCAATTAGCGATCGCACATAGTGGCTTCCTACAGTCAGCCTGGCTCTGGTACCAAGCTTGTCACGACCGGTTTTCCAATAAAAATATTTATTGAGAAACCAATCTTTTGAGTCCAGTATGAGAGAAATCCTCCTCACTGGTAGACAAATTCTTGATACAATAAGCCAGTAGCATAGGATATATTACAGGGTTGAGCTAGGGCTGCTCAACAAATTATTACAAGCGCGCCAATAATTATACATAATGGCGGATATAACACAATGGTGTGGTGGCATACTACTGACTCGAGGATAAAGTGATGGTGGAATAACACAGTGGGGAGTGTGATAACACGACTCTCAAACTGGCATCTCATCGAGCGTCGAGGTGAGGCTCGATAAATTTATTCGGGTTGCGGAAGCAGATATAATACAGTGACCAAATCTAGGGTCGCACGAGACTGACTGGGATTCCTCTAGGCGTCGGACTCGCTATCGAACTCTTCATCCATGAGATCGCCTTCGTCAGCATCTGGCCAAATCAACAAGCCAGTGAGTACTTTGAAAGTACTCGCAAGACAGTTCTGACGTAAGATATAACAAATGCATGCATGAATGCGTCATGATTAATTCACCAATGTACATTTAAAGTATTAGCAGGCAAGGTAAGCAAAGAGGGGATCGGCGGTAGTCCACCTGAAATCCCGACAGAAATATAAATGGAAACCGATCGGGTGTCTGAAGCGACGCCTCGAAAGCTGAACAAATAAATAAGTCGGGCGTCTTAGCGACACCACATAAAGGGCTTTAAAAGAAATTCCACAGTCGGACGTCGGGGCGACATCACAGAAAGGGCTTTAAAAGAAATACCACAGTCGGACGTTGGGGCGACATCACAGAGAGGGCTTTAAAAGAAATGCCACAGTCGGACATCGGGGCGACATCACAGAAAGGGCTTTAAAAGAAATGCCACAGTCAGACGTCGGGGCGACATCACA
>NC_041380.1:408594092-408614318 GCF_002162155.2 Triticum dicoccoides
AGAAATGCCACAGTCGGCGTCGGGGCGACATCACAGAAAGGGCTTTATAAGAAATGCCACAGTCGGACGTCGGGGCGACATCACAGAAAGGGCTTTATAAGAAATGCCACAGTCGGACGTCGGGGCGACATCACAGAAAGGGCTTTATTCACAAGTAAATAATACTCATAATGAATATTCAATTCATGATAATAAACAAGTTAGTCCACCCACAGGAATAACATTTAACCGGACTTAGCACTCATGGGATTCACCGGAGTCTCTGTCATCAAACTGATACTGTTAGGACAAGATAATACGAATTTGGACATGGAATAGACGATTCAAGGAATGTATGACTCTGTAGAGTTTGTACAAAAATTTTCCCACAGCCAACGGATTTCCGTAGTCACGAAGGACTAGTTCCGTTTACGGTTTTTCGGAAGAAAACACAGCTATCCAGTACACACCCATCCTACCTCTCGATGCCAGGACTCACCCTAGACATCGTCCAAGAAAAACTTTTGAGACGGGGAGATCACAATCTCGAATAGCATGGGATCAAATTTATATACGCGCGCTCTAAGGGGTGCCCCCCTCTCGGTCCAACCGGAAACACCCATGCCCCCTGACCGGATGACTGGCTTTAATCCAGGGCCATGGAACCATCATCCCGGCCTCTCCTTTTGGTGTGTACCAGGAAAGCGGTTTGCAACTTACTAAACCATATTCCTTGCGGAAAACATGTGGTAGTACAGGGAAGGAAATGAGAGGAACTGGACCGATACGGTTTGACACTGAAGTCATATAGTCTGGCATAAGACTGGCATGCTACGACACTGCCATCTTACCCATCCTCATGCCAACACATGGCCATTCATACTCACATCCATCCACTTATGGATCATCGAACTCACTTACCTCAACATTGCATAAAATAACGTTCATCGGTATGCTCATCAACATGCCATGAAACTAACTAAATGCAAAACATGCCAAGACACTCATCATATCAAAAGTTCAAACATGCTTGCCTGGTTCAGAGTAGTCGGAGCCTAGCTCGGTGAAGTTCGCGGCTCCGTCACCTCCTTCGGTATCTACGGTATAAAGAAAATATATGCGCCATCGTAAATACCAAGGGGTGCACAAAAATTATTCCAAATATTTTTCAAATAAATCTGATAAAAAACTAGACAAAATTTTAAAGAGAACAGAAAAAGAATCAATCAAAAATACCTTTCTGTTTAAAAGTTATAAGGGTTTTTGTCCAGGGACTCATCTGTAATGAAACAGAAAGTTTCCAGGGGCTAGCTTATAAAAACAGAAAACGCTTCGGCTGAGAATACGCCGGCCCAGAGTGGAAAACGCATTTGGCAGAATACGCTTTCAGAAAACGATTCGTTTAGAAAAGGACAGAGGGGCTGACGGGCAGGTCCCACCCGTCAGGTTTGAAAATTCAAAAAGGGCGGCGGAGAACGACGGTGCCCGAGAGCCGCGGTGGTCGCCGGCGGTGATCCACGGCGAGGCAGGGGGATCGGAGAGTACCTCCGTGTTCAGGGCGCCCTTCCGCGTCGGTTGGTGGTGGTGGTGGTCGCCGGCGAGTACCACGTCGACGGCGAGCCTGGCTCCGGCGGACGGTGGTTCGGGTGGTCGAGGGTCTCGTCGGAGAGAGCTGCGAAGGCCAAATTGACGTTGGGGTTAGCTTACTGGGTGATAGAGGAAGCTATAGACGAGATTTGGGCGCCGGGGGCGGCCTCACCGGAGCGAATCGAGCTGGTGGCCGAGGCGGAGCGAGGCGGCTGGAGTCGAGGAAGAAGGGCCCCTCGAGGCTCTTCTAGTTGTTGGTCGGGGTCCAGTGAGGTGGTGGAGGTGTGCGGGGGCGAGAGGGAGCTTAGGGGCGCTATATATAGCCGGCCCGAGGCGGTTGCCGCGAACGGGATAAGTCCGGCGAGTGATTACGGCGGCGCTGTGGTTGGGCAGTGGGATTAGGGGCTTGGGCATTGCCTAGGTGGAGTAGTGGTGCCATACCAGGGTCCAACTCAGCACGGGAGGGAGGTTTACGGCCTGTCCTAACAGAACGGCCATGCGGCACGTCAGCGGCAGGGAGCGCGCCCTGCGCGTGCCAGGCCACGGCGGCGGTGCTGCATGCGTGCGCTGGCAAGGGGATGGCCACGCGGAGCTACCAGGTGGCTTGGGCGGTGCAGAACAGCGTTGCGCCGTAGGGTGCCTTCTGTCGGCCGCCACGGGAGGTCCCGACGCCACAGAAGATGCCGGCAACGGCGGGCCAGCGTGCCACCGACGCCAGGAAGAGGCCAAGTGCGCATGTGGTGCTCCAGACAGGAGGAAGAGGCGGCGAGGAACGTGCCAAGTGCACTGTGAGCATGTGTCTGAATCTCTGACGAAGAAAACGACACTGGAATCTGAATTTTCTGAATTTTTCTGAAAATGCAAAGGAACAGTGCAGCTCAGGTGTTCGACAGAATGTTTTTGGCATCTAGGGATTTTTCCTTGAGCTGAAACTTGGTGGAGTGGCTATTCATTGCTCCAGTAGGCTGCATGATTTTTGGTGAAATTTTTGGAGAAGTGTGGATATGAATTTCATCAAATTTGTCAAATCTGGTCCAAACTTGCAGTGAGTGAAATTTGAAATATTTGAAAAGAAGAAGAGTGGATCAAGATGGTTCTAGGTTGTGGGTACTAAAGACAATCCAGGGAAGTTGGTTTGGGATAAAAACTCAAAGGCAAAGTGGTACTTGCTTTGAAAATCACTTAGGCTCAAAATAATTGGCAGAAATGTTTTGGGAGATAAAATAATTGAAATAAAATCCAAAACTTGTTTGGACTTGTTGAGACAGAGGATTTAAATTGCTCAAAGGTGGAGGGAGGGGTTTTGAGAAGATTTACTATAGGAGACATGGTAAAACCATGGGTGATTTCAAAAAGAAAGAAGTCCCAAAACTCCTAGGGTGTCTTTTTTTAAATGAAAATAAATAAGTTTGAGAGGGTAACAACCAGAAGGAAAAGCTTCCAAAAATTCAACACCAAATTTGAAAGGGAAAAGAAAATCCTTGCCAAAGGAAAGGAAGTTTTTAAGAGGAAGGATTTCTGGAAAAGAAATTTTAAATGCCCTCTTTTAAAATCCAACAAAGTTTTTGATGAAAACCAAATTAAAATTTTGGAGTGTCACACCCAGTCCTAATCCAAGTAGAGAAAGTATGTTAGCTTATGCCTCTACCTCATATAAAATTGCAATAATGATTACCGGTCTAGTCATTGATTGCCTAGGGACAAATAATTTTTTTTGTGACAAAAAGCTCTCTACTAAAACTAACTTAGTTGTTTCTTTATGTAAACAACCCCTATCTTTTATTTTCGTGCTCTTTATTATCTTGCAAACCTATTCTACAACACCTACAAAGTACTTCTAGTTTCATACTTGTTCTAGGTAAATCGAACATTAAGTGTGCGTAGAGTTGTATCAGTGGTCGATAGAACTTGAACGAATATTTGTTCTGCCTTTAGCTCCTCGTTGGGTTTGACACTCTTACTTATCGAGAAAGGCTACAGTTGTTCCCCTATACTTGTGGGTTATCACATCTGTTCCTGACTATTGATATGGGAGCATATCACATTCTTCATAGTCCAATGCAGAATTTTGCGGCAGACACTCGGATAGCCGATTCAATTCAGCTGTCAAGTGCTCAAGGCAACTTTTGAGCAAAACAATGTAATCACGCAATCACATAAAGGAGTCCATTCCAAGGTGGATTCAACTGATACTATGGCATCAACTCACAACCCTCATAAGGCTTCAAAGTTATGCTTTGTCAGCCTGTCGAGAGGCATATCTCTCCATCAGCGTGATGATGCGCCAGCGGGTGCCCGAGTGAATTCTCCTTGGTGCAATGATTATTCACCACATAACCGGCATGCTTCACCCCCGTGGTATGATTACTCGCCACGTCGTCGAGGTGTATCTCCTCGGCGGCAGGAAAATTCTTCGCGTCGTCCAGATGATCGATCTCCCCGAAGATGTGAGGACTCGCCATGCGGGCAGGATGATCACCCTTATGATGCTCAGGACCATTTTGTTCAGAACTGAGTGGACCAGCCAATGGCGAAGCATCATGACTATGACATGGACATTCCAAGTTCTTCCAATTCTTCAGGACCTTTTTATTTCAGTCGGGACATTCACTCAGCTACAATCCTGTGGAAATTCAAAACCTGAAACTTGGCTTGATGATTACTGTGTGTCCATTCAGATTGGCGATGGTGATGATGATGTTACTATGAAACACCTCCCACTGATGCTGGAGGGGTCGTCTCAAGCTTGCCTCAACTAGTTGCCAGCTAGCAGTATTTTTAGTTGGGAAGATCCGCATAAGGTTTTTGTTAAAAAAAATTGAAGGCACCTACAAGTGGCCACGTGGGTTTAAAGAGTTGTCATTGTGCGTCCAAAGGCCCAGTGGGACCACTCGGGAGTATATCCAGAGATGGATCACACTTTACAATTCAATGGAGAATGTTTTCAATCATCAAGCAATTCATGCTATTAGGCAATGCTTTAGATATCAACACATGTGCCTGAAATTTGGTCGCTCAGATGTCAATACCTTCAGCCGTCTAATGGAAATAGCAGACCGGTATGCAAATGACGAGGAGGAGGAGGAGTGAATCCTAAGAGGCAAGCGACGTGCAAAGCTATATCATCAAAATAATAACAATCACTTGGGGCCGAACAAAAACAATCATAACAATATAAACAACAACAAGTGCAAGTCATATGGAAATGATGGTGCCAAATTGATGGTAGTTGCCAATAAGAATAGAGGCAAAGGGAAACAAAAGAAAAAGTGGATGCCTCACAAAAATGCACCCACATAAGATGATATCCCGGACAAACCGTGAGTATCCACATCACCAAGGATGATGATGGTATTCTTACCCAAAACACAAAAATCGGCAGTGGATTTTTAAGAGGTTCATGTTGGGCAAGTCAGCGTTGTCTGAAGGCAAGAATAAAGAAGAAGAGGAGAATGAAAAAGACAATGGGCATCTGAGAGAGCAAGTCATGCTCTTAATTTTTGCGGATCACAAGTCAAAATGTGGGCACAAGCTTCGCAGCCGGGAGGTGAACAACGTCACTCCCTCAGTTCCCAAATACTTGGACTGGTCAAAAATGTCTGTTGCTTTCGTCCAATTGGATCATCCAACGCATATTCTGACTTTGGGTCAACAAGAGCTCATCATGAATCCACTCATAAATGGTAACGACTGCGTGATGTTTTGACAGACATTGGCAGTGGAATTAACATTATCTATGCCAACACGCTAAAGCAAATGGACATTACTTGTCCAAGTTAAATGTTAGTCACATGCAGTTTCATGGAGTGATCCCATGAAAGAAGGCTTAGCACTTGGGCCTGATTACCTTGGAGGTAGTGTTTGGCGACTAGATTTTTTGTGTGGAAAGAGAACATCACTTTAGAGGTGGTAGATTTGCAATGTGCATATCAGTAATTCTTGGGCGACCAACTTACATCAAGTTCATGGCTCAACCATGCTAGGTATATCTAAAACTCAAGATGCCCGATCCAAAAGGCATGATTATTATCTCTGGTGATGAGAAGAGAGTAGATTATTGCTTGCAGAAGGGCTTGGATATTGTTTACGCTTAGATGGAGGCAATTGAGCTAAAGGAATATAAGATGACAGCCGATCCGGATGAATTGTTGAGCACAAATAAACCAACATTGGAATTCGTTTTCTAGTTGGTTCATGAAATCAAGGAGGTTTTAGTTCACCTGATTGACGCCGACAAGACCGCTCAAGTGGCAACAGGAATGGACAAAAATAGGAAAGCGAGCTCATCCATTTTCTCCATGAGAACTAAGACATTTTTGCATGGAATCATTCCGGCATGCCAGGTGTCCCAAGGGAGTTGGTTGAGCACAAATTTGGAGTTGACAAGAAAAGTGCTTTAGCATGAAGCACATTTGTTCTTGCCACGGCTATGCTTTCACGTGAAGCATAACTGTGTTTCCTGAAAAGTGGAAAGTGGTGAGGCATAATTGTGCTTCCCAAAAAATGAAAAAGCATATGTCATGGTATAACACGGCCACCTATGGGACCATCAGCCCCTTGTGGTTAGGCAAGGGGGAAGAGTGTGTTGCAAAAAGAGCGGAGAGAGTAGAGGAGCATGATGGTGATGACACGGGCAGTTTTTACCCAGGTTCGGGCCACCGCGAGGCGTAAAACCCTAGTCCTGCTTTGGTGGATTGATGAAAGGACCGTGGGGGAGACGTAACGCTCTATCCCGGCAAGGTCGCCTTGGGGCGAGAGCAGCTATGCACGTATGAGTATTCAAGGGTCCAAATCCTTTCTAAGGTTGCCATGGCCCTCCTTTTATAGGTTAAGGGGTCACCACAATGGCAAATTAGTCATTACGTACTAATTAGATAACAAACAATGCTATCATACCTAACTCTGCAGACAGGATAAGGTGCATTAAATGCGCCGCTTAGTGTCATGTCACAGGAGCAGCCCAACAAGCCTCGCCGTGCCACTTTAGCTGTCTCTCGCCCTGTCTTCCTGATACGCCTATGGACAGGTGTCGTGCAGAGTGGATCTCCTCCTCGAATGGCTGCCACGTTCCAGGAGACATCCACCTAGTCACTTGGGGGCTCGACACCGCACTGATAAGTGACTTGATCACTGTGCGGTGGAGCGATGGAGCCTTGGCAGGGCGACCCATCCTAGGCGTCCTCGGCAAGCTTGCCGGGGGTGTCTTGAGACTTGTCTTCCGGGTGACCTCAACCTTGCTAGGCTCGCCTTCCCGGCAAGGGAGGCTTTTCCTTATTGATATCTTGCTTATTTGGCTGGTCTTGGTCTTCTTGATCCGCCCTTCAATTTCTCAAATATCTATCTCTTCTGCTTGGCCTTGTCTTGGATGTTCAGTGTTGCCGGACCGGAGGTTTGCTGTCCATGCACAAGTCAGGGGAAACATACACCCTTGTTTGTGTACCCCGACAGAAGCCCCCGCGGGCCTGAGCCATACGGTTCGCTGGGCACATGGCGAGGGAACGATGCGCGTGCAGCGGTTCGTCTTGATGATTGGTCGACCAATGTCCACTCCGCGTAGTTACCGTGGGTCGTGGGGTCGTGGGACTATAACAGTGAATGCAAAACGGTAACTTTTCTGAGAAGGAATGGTGAAGAGTCGCGCCTTCCTCCACTTTCTTTCCCTTAAAAGAGAAAAACGCGCAGGGCCACTGCTCATTCAGTGTCCGCCTCGCGCCTCCACCATCTTCTTCCTCAAGCCAAGCGACCACCCTCCCCCCTCTCCCACATTCAGCTCTGATCCCCATCCAACTCTCCTCTCCCATCCCCACCACTATAAAAAAGACACATCCGTGACATTTTGGGCCAAACGAATTTTTTTCCTGTCATACTTATGACACTTCTATGACGATAATTGTGACAAAACCCGGTATCATCATAGATGTGGTGGGGTCTGATATGTCTCCAACGTATCTATAATTTTTTATTGTTCCTTGCTATTATATTATCAACCTTGGATGTTTTATATGCATTTATATGCTATTTTATATGATTTTTGGGACTAACTTATTAACCTAAAGCCCAGTGCCAGTTTATGTTTTTTTCCTTGTTTTAGAGTATCGCGGAAAAGGAAAATCAAATGGAGTCCAATTGACCTGAAACTTCACAAAACTTATTTTTGGACCAGAAGAAGCCCACTGTCGGCGTTCTGGGAATGGGGGTCCCCAGACTTGCCTGCCTGCGGCCTGCAGCATGGCTCAAAGGGGCGCCCAGCATGGCCCATCTTCATCAACATAGACCCAAGACCCTCGCGAGGGGCCAAGCCGCGCGGGGCGGACGACACGGAGCTTCCTCAGGCACGGCCTCACCAGGCTGGCTCACGAGGAGGCGGAGAGATCAAGGTGGGGTACCTCACGAGGTGCCCATGACGCAAGCCATGACGACCAAGGGCGCCAGGCGGGTGCCAGCCCGCGCAGTGTCCTCCTTTCCTCTTTGGTGCAAGGGGGGCAAGCGCAGCCGCGGAGTACCGAGGCATCAGGCAAAGGTTGCCATTTCGGTGCAACAAGACCAGGACCAGGAGGACTGCGAGACGGAGGTCATCGTGGAGCCCAGAACAACGTCACCACCAGAGCTTTGTGCAGGCGAAGACTACTTTTGTCAGGGTAGCTAGGACTAGCTGTCCCCCTTCAAATTAGCCCGCCATTGTTGGCTCCCTTCCCGCTCGATATTTGGGAAGAGGACCAGGGCCTCTATAAATAGGACCAGCCACCCACAGAGGAGAAAAGAGGGAGAAGGTTCAAGAGGAAAATGGGAAGAAGGGAGTTCGAGAGAAGAGGTTCTTTAGAGAGGGGTTCGATCAGACAGAGAGAGGGGTGGCTGAACTCCTCCTAGCAGTTCATCGCCCCAGCCAAAAACAGACCCTCGCGAAGCTGTTCTTCCTTGTATCATTCATAATCATCAGCCCAAGAGGCAATCCACCACGCCACAAACTGGAGTAGGGTATTACACCACAATGGTGGCCCGAACCAGTATAAACCATGTGTCCCTTGTGTTGTTCTTTCCATAGCTTAGATCTTAGCGAGGCGGAGGGGTGCAGGTAGGTAGGAAGCGAAATCTCCGTGCGCACCCCAGTGTTCGAACCTCAAGGGTCTGCCGGAACCCGAAATCCGACATTTGGCGCGCCAGGTAGGGGTGCGCCGGAATTCGTATTCCACCGCCCCGTTGTCCTCCGACCATCATACCCATGTCTGACGCTCGTCGGGCCCGCGCCGAGCGCCGGGCCGCTCTCACTTCCCGCATCGCCTAGACGGCTCATGTCGGCGGGCGTCCTCACCGTTCCCCGTCACCTGCCATCAACGCCGCCACCGGCCCGGCGGGGGACGAGCAGCAAGCATCGTCTCAGCATCCGTCCGTACGGCAAGACGGCCGCACCGCAACTCCCTCGCTCCCCCAGTTGGTTCTTTGTCCCGCGCGCTCCGCGCAGCCATGGAGGCTCGAGCTGCGCTCATCGCTGCAAACGAGCTCCTGCGCTACCGCCCCGTCGACGACGTCTACAAAGAATGGCTCGACTGCGTCGCCGAGCTCGTCCGCGCCGCAGGGGGCTCTCCTGCGCCATCCGTTTCACTGCACCGCACCCCGCCCCGCGTGGGCGATGAAGCTCCGGTGGCGCCCCGGCTGCCTCCTCCTCAAGAAGGCGCCATTGCTCCAAGGCGCGTGGCCCCTGGGCGGAACCCGCTCCGTCAAGTGCCCGGGCGCTCCCTGCTCCAGCACATCGCGACCATGCTCCTGCTCCCGCACGTCAAGACCCAGCTGCAGCGCGTGGGGACATGCAAGACCAAGCTCTCCGTCACCCAAGGCCTCCCGTGGCCACAGCAGGCTGCCATGCCTTCACCGCCGAGCTATGCAGTGTCGCGTGGCCCGGCAAGTTCAAGCCAGACCTGCCTCCTCGCTAGGACGGCACGGCTGACCCTGCGGAGTTCCTCCAGCTCTACGAGCTGGGCATCGAAGCTGCCAACGGAGACGAGAAGGTCATGGCGAATTGGTTTCCCATGGTGCTCAAGGACGGGGCCCGCACCTGGCTCCTGAACCTGGCTCCAGGCACGATCTCCTCCTGGGACGAGATGCGCACCCGCTTCATCGCCAACTTCCAAGGTACTCGCGACCGGCCACCCGCCGTGAGCGACATGCGCTACATCAAGCAACAACCCGCGGAGACCCTGCAGAAGTACATCCAACGCTTCAACAACGCACGCCTCAAGATTCCCAGGGTGACTGAGGAGGCCATCATCTCAGCCTTCTCTGACAGCATGTGCGATGTCAAGATGAAGGAGGAGCTGGCGATGCATGAAGACCTGTGCACTTCTTTGGAGCTGTTCAACTTGGCAACCAAGTGCACCAGGGCTGAGGAAGGGCGTCTCTCCCTCCTCGAGCTGCCTGCCGCAGACCTGGAAGAGAAGAAGCCCAAGGCCAAGGATGTGAAGCGCAAGGGGGCTGCCGCGCTCGCGGCAGAACCAGACACCAAGCGGGGCAGAGATGAGCCCGAGCCTTCCAAGGGCAGCCGGTACTGCGTGTACCATGACCTCCACACCCACAACACCAACGAATGTCAAGAGCTCCGAGCCGTGCGAGAAGGAAGGATCGGCCGTCGCCCCGACCGCGGTGACCGGGGTTACGGTCGAGGAGGAGGAAGGAACGCAGGACGCTGGGAAGACCGTGGCCCACGCCAAGGGTGGCGTGATCAACCTCATGAGGATCGCTGGCAAGACCCGCCTCGCGAGGGAGACTGGAGGGGTCGGCCTCGCAAGGATCGCCCGCAAGGCAACGCAGGCCTCCCTCCGCTGCCGCCGCAACCAAGGAGAAACGAGGACCGCCACCAGGACGAGGAGGCTGGGGGCTTCCAGGAGCCGCGCGTGATCGCCTGCATCCTGGGCGGGGCTCAAGCCCCAGCCTCTCAATGCATCTTCAAGCAGTTCGCCCGCGAAGTGAATGCAGTCCTCTCCAGGCTTGAAGCCACGCGCCCTCTCAGTTGGTCGGCGTGCGCCATCATGTTCGGCTCAGCAGATCAGCTCAAGTGTGCGGCAACAGCCGGAGTCCTCCTGATGCTATGTTCCCCAATCATCAGCAAGGTGGTGGTCACCAGGACCCTCATCAATGGCGGGGTAAGGCTCAACGTCCTGTCCGTGGAAACATTCAACAATCTCCAAGTGCCCTACAGCCAGCTTCAGCCAACCAAGCCTTTCTCCGGAGTCACCGATGGCTCCACGGTCCCGATTGGGCAGGTCCGCCTCCCTGTCACCTTCGGGGCATGCGACAACTACCGCACCGAGCTCATCGACTTCGACGTCGCTCACATTCGCCTGCCGTACAAGGCCATCCTCGGGTACCCAGCACTGGCCAAGTTCATGGCCGTAACTCACCACGGCTACAACGTCCTCAAGATGCCAGGAAGTGGCGGAGTCATCAGGGGGCCCTATGAAGAGAAGGATGCGGTGTGTTCCCTGGAACGAGCCTTTCAGGCCGCGTCACTGGAAGACCCGGATCGCGGAAGCAGGAGGCTTCCCGAGACCGCCCCCAAGAAGAAGAAGACATCGTCCAGCCCGGCTCCTCAGGAGGCAGGCCCCTCAGGGCCCGTGCCTGCCCAGGGGGAACCTCCTTCTGTTGCATAGGAAAGCGCGCCCGGTGCCCTCCTCGGGCAGGGCTTGGGGGCTCTCCCCTGGAGGGCCACCGACCTGGCTAGGGTCACGAGGGAGGCGCTTGGGCACCACATGGAGGCGTGTTTCGAAGCACGTTTCCCTCAAGAAGGAGTAAGGCAAGGAGAGCCAGACCCTCAGGAGTTCGTCAGCAAGGCCATTCAGGAGCTACAGGAGTCAAGAGTCATGAAAGGCGGCCGCTGTCTACCAGCAGTGGCCCCCCATCCAGGCAAGGGTGGTGGGCTGCGCGTCTGCATCGACATACCAGGGCTCAACCGAGTCGCCTCCCTAGAGAGCCTCTGGCCCTCGCACGTGGGGCGCTGCGGAGGTCCACCCCACAGCTACGTTCGCATGCCTTACGGCTTGCCGAATGCGGCTGCCACGTACCAGCGCCTCATGAGGGGCATCATGGAGGCACAAGAGGCCAGGCGTTCCGCGGCCCTAGCGGAGATGGAGATCGTCCGCGGGGAGCCGCCAGCACCCCCGGAGCCTCCCGAGGCCCCCGGGCCTAGGGGCTCATGAGGATCGGCTTCCGCAGCCCGCCGAGTCTGCTACACCAACACCCCTTCGTCCTCAACGTCATCAGGTGACATCTTTTAAGTTTCACTTCCAGCTGGGAGCGCCCCCCAGGGCTGCATTATTCCCAGGCCGCGTGGGTCCGTCCCTGCGGCATGTATCCCTTTTACTTCATGTTGTTAGCTTACCTTATTGGGGGCGCCCCTCGGGCTGCATGATCCCCAAGTCGCTCGGGCCAGACCCAACGGCATGTGTCCCATTTGCGCTTATTCCCGGTTATGCGTTATACCCACCATGCTTGATTATTTGATGTCGGTCCACGGCACCTCTTCTTCTCCATGCCAACCACTTGCACGTTAAAGGGGGGGTACCTAAGCATCATGACTCAGGGCTCTTACTGGCTCTCCAGCCCTCACCCTCTGGCCTTGTCCACAACATCGCGACCTGGCATACCAGCGACGGCTGAGACCAGCTCGAGGGCCGGGACCCAAGGACGTAGAGTGCCGACATCTAACCGAATTTGCAGGGACACATCACAAGATAAGGCCCAGTGCCAGGCGCAACCCGCCTAGAGGTAGGGCCCCGTGAGTCCCGCGCTGGCTCACGGGTGCCCAGATACACCTCGCCAGGCCCTACTTTGCCAGCCACGTGTCAGGGCGAGGCTGTACACGCCCCGGGGGATCCTCCCGGAGGGGGCCCCCTCCCACGTACCAGTGGAAGCACCATGCTCCGCGCTGGCTGATGACACTGCCGAGGAGCGGCTATGCCCGTACACATACGGAAGCACTATGCTCCGCGCTGGTGATAAACAACTGAGGGTGGCCCCCGGGCCGCATCAACCTCAGGGAGCCCAGAGCTCAGTGTCTAGCCTCATCGTAACGCCTCCCCTTGGGAGTGCCGCACGAGGGGGCTGGGCACGGGGGCTGTGCCTCGGTCACGCCCAGACGCACGCGCCCAGCCAGGGCCCCCCGAGCCTGGTTCATCGCGCGTCTCTCCCCGAGCGGAGCCAAGGTACGAAGGCCGTTTGAGCGTCAAGGGGGACTCCTGAGCATCGCGAATCAGGAGCCTAACTGGTCACGTAGCCCCTCACTCCTTGGCCCCGTCCTAGTTTCCGGCCGGGACTAACGATGGGTGAGGTATGCGCGCGGCCGGGCTCTGCAGACGTAGAACGGTAGATCCACCCGCATCACACCTCCCTACTTGTTGTTCGTGCGCCAAGGGGGACTCCTGAGCATCGCGACTCAGGAGCCTAACTTGTCACGTAGCCCCTCACTCCTTGGCCCCATCCTGGTTTTCGGTCGGGACTAACGCTGGGTGAGGTATGCGCGGGGCCGGGCTCTGCCGGCGTAGAACATAAGCAAGTAGGAAGGGAAAAGCGCAAATTTCGAGGAATTCAAAAGCAAATATTACAGTCCACACTATTATCTCAATGCCAAACGCAAGTTTAAACGCCTCCCCGAGGCATGATACATGTGCAAGAATTAAAGGCAGGACAGGAGCCACAACAGAGTCACTTGTCGGCGGAGGAGCAGCGCGAAATGGGTTCACCTTACGGAGCTGCTCCCAAATGGCACGACGCTTGCGCATGGGTCCGTCCCTGGAACGCCGACAAACCTGACTGGCTGAGCTCTGGCCGCGGCAGCCCCGCATAGCGTCACCTCGTCAAGCCTTCAGTGCCTCATTACCCCTCGGAAGCAACCAACGGCTGACTGTCAATTGTCATGGCAACCCCTCATTTTTTCTATGATGGGTCTACAGGATCTCCTAAAGGAGCTGCGTCAGGCGAGGCCCTTGCGGTGTATCCTCCACTCTCGTCCGCGTGAACCGCTTGCACGTTAAAGGGGGGGGTGCCTGAGCATCGCGACTCAGGGCTCCTACTGGCTCTCCAGCCCTCACCCTCTGGCCTTGTCCACGGCATCGCGACATGGCATACCAGCGATGGCTGAGACTCGCTCGAGGGCCGGGACCCGAGGATGTAGAGCAGAAATGGGAGCAAAGGCGAGAGGGGAGAGACACACGAGGACCTCGCCGAGCAACCTCGCGCCTGCCGATGCACGGACCCGGCAACACACTAGAGAGTGGCCCCTGATTCTCGAGATAAGTCATCACCCGAAAGCGCCAGCTACCATGGCACCAACCCCGCACCTAATGCTATCCCGTGTTAGCGACGTCCCCCCTCCTTTCTCACCGAACGGCGGCTGCTTGAGCGCCAAAGGGGACCTCCTGAGCATCGCGACTCAGGGGCTCTTACCGGACTCCAGGTCGCTCACCTCCTGACCTTGACCACGGCATCACGACCTGGCATACCAGCGACGGCTGAAGCCGCCTTGGGACTGGGACCTGTCGGCGCAGAGCACCAAGCCCTCATGAGGTTCGAAAGGGAGGACTGAGCTAAGAAGGAATGAGCAACTCGGATAATTCTATGACAAGGGTTATATTAACAAAACAGGATCACAGGCACCTTACAAGCCCCCACGGGACGCGTCTTTGATTCCTCACAGGGAACAGATCCTAAAGGAACACTAGCTACGCGCGCCCCTGCAGAAGACGCCATCATCAATAGTGGGCCGTCAAGCACCGGCGCCAACCCCATCCAGATCAGAGTCGGCGGCGGCCTGACGAGCCCGCCTTGGTCCAGGAGCCGAGCTGGCTCGGGGGCTCGTAGCTGTCGTCGCTCGTCTTCGGAGTCGCGAAGAGCTCGCCAGAGTCATTGGAACCTCCGCCGCCTCCGCCGCCTGAGGAGCCGCCAAGGGAGCGGTCGGCGGGCCCAGTCCTCGCCGCAGCAGGGCCTCGGCAACCTCTCCCGGGATAGCACTCCAGCCGGCGCCCGTTCGCATCAAAGACCTTGAGGAACATCACCGAAGCACCGTTGTAATCTAAGTGGATCGCGAAGACGCCCCTTGTCCTGCAAACCCGGGCGTTCTCTCTCTAGCCCCGAGTCATGAAGACCTCGCCCGGGGCAACGACCGCGACCTCTGCCTCGGTCGCGAGGGTGCTGCAGCCGGCGTGCTGCAGCTAGAGCTCCAGGGGCTCCCCCTGCGGGATGATGGAGGCAAAGAAGGGAGGAAGGCAAATCCAAGACAGAAGAGGAATGGCGACGTGGAGCATGAACTCTCGGGAGGAGCCCTCGGTGTGGACCCTAGGGGGGACGACCCACACCTTCATGACCCGTCCGCACCGACGGCGGCGCCGCCCGTGGCGGTCAGCATCAGCTCCTTCAGGGCCCTCGACGTGGGCGTACAATGGAAGCGGGAACCCCGGCGGCGCCCGCTCGCACCAAGGCCTCGACACCACCTGAAGGCCCCCCTCGTCCGGGCCACGGGGGACGAGCCATTTCTTTGGTGGGAGTGGGTCTGGTTCCTCTCGGGGAGCCTTTCCCTTCTCTGCCGTCGAGAACTGGCGGATCGGAGCCATCGCAGCAAGACGGAGCAAGGATCGAGAAGAAGGAGAAGCAAGAAGGGATGGACTAGAAGGGCGCGCGTCGTTCCGTACTTATACCCGGCGAAGGCCAACCGCCGACCTCCACGATCGCAGGTAATCATGACCCGCTTTGCATGCGGGGACTTGTCCAATCCGTGCAGTTGCCGAGGCGCCATGGGGAAGTGGAGACGCCCACATCCAGTGAACTGCCACGCGGCGCCCAAGGCCACAGGCTGTTAGGGCCCGTGGCGCTTCGCTCTTGCCCTTCCGCCTCCCTGCACGGCCAAGTCCGGGCGCGCCTTGGGCCCGGGGGCTACTGTCGGTGTTCTAGGAACGGGGGTCCCCAGACTTGCCTGCCTACGGCCTGCGGCGTGGCTCAAAGGGGGCCCAGCACGGCCCATCTTCATCAACACAGACCCAAGACCCTCGCGAGGGGCCAAGCCTCACGGGGAGGACGACACGGAGCTTCCTCAGGCACGGCCTCACCAGGATGGCTCACGAGGAGGCGGACAGATTAAGGCGGGGTACCTCACGATGTTCCCGTGACACAAGCCATGACGACCAAGGGCGCTAGGCGGGTGCCAGCCCGCGCAGTGTCCTCCTTTCCTCTTTGGTGCAAGGGGGGCAAGCGCAGCCACGGAGTACTGAGGCATCAGGCAAAGGTTGCCATTTCGGTGCAACAAGACCAGGACCAGGAGGACTGCGAGACGGAGGTCATCGTGGAGCCCAGGACGGCATCACCACCAGAGCTTTGTGCAGGCGAAGACTACTTTTGTCAGGGTAGCTAGGACTAGTTGTCCCCCTTCAAATTAGCCCGCCATTGTTGGCTCCCTTCCCATTCGATATTTGGGAAGAGGACCAGGGCCTCTATAAATAGGACCAGCCACCCACAGAGGAGAAAAGAGGGAGAAGGTTCAAGAGGAAAATGGGAAGAAGGGAGTTCGAGAGAAGAGGTTCTTTAGAGAGGGGTTCGATCAGAGAGAGAGAGAGGAGGGTGGCTGAACTCCTCCCAGCAGTTCATCGCCCCAGCCAAGAACAGACCCTCGCGAAGCTGTTCTTCCTTGTATCATCCATCATCATTAGCCCAAGAGGCAATCCACCACGCCACAAACTGGAGTAGGGTATTACACCACAACGGTGGCCCAAACCAGTATAAACCCTGTGTCCCTTGTGTTGTTCTTTCCATAGCTTAGATCTTAGCGAGGCGGAGGGGTGCAGGTAGGTAGGAAGTGAAATCTCCGCGCGCACCCCAGTGTTCGAACCTCAAGGGTCTGCCGGAACCCGAAATCCGACACTCGCAGAGTATCGGAGATGGACCAGAAGAGTCCCGGGCTGCCCATGAGGGTGGGGGTTGCGTCCACCCCCCTGGGCGTGCCCCCTGCCTCGTGGACAGACCGAAGATCCACCGACGTACTTCTTCTTCCTATATATATATCCATATGCCCTAAAAAGTTTAGGGAGCACAATAGATCGGGAGTTCCGCCGCCAGAAGCCTCCATAGCCTCCGAAAACCAATCTAGACCCGTTTCGGCACCCTGCCAGAGGGGGGAATCCCTCTCCGGTGGCCATTTTCATCATCCTGGTGCTCTCC
This sequence comes from Triticum dicoccoides, assembly GCF_002162155.2. Lineage (NCBI taxonomy): Eukaryota > Viridiplantae > Streptophyta > Magnoliopsida > Poales > Poaceae > Triticum > Triticum dicoccoides. The sequence continues at coordinate 408,610,851 of NC_041380.1, forward strand.
ATGAAGAGGAGGGAGTAGTTCTCCCTCGGGGCTGAGGGTATGTACCAGTAGCTATGTATTTGATCTCTCTCTCTCTCTCGTGTTCTTGAGGTGGTACGATCTTGATGTATCGCGAGCTTTGCTATTATAGTTGGATCTTATGATGTTTCTCCCCCTCTACTCTCTTGTAATGGATTGAGTTTTCCCTTTGAAGTTATCTTATTGGATTAAGTCTTTAAGGATTTGAGAACACTTGATGTATGTCTTGCACGTGCTTATCTGTGGTGACAATGGGATATCATGTGACCCACTTGATGTATGTTTTGGTGATCAACTTGCGGGTTCCGTGACCTCGTGAACTTATGCATAGGGGTTGGCACACATTTTCGTCTTGACTCTCCGGTTGAAACTTTGGGGCACTCTTTGAAGTTCTTTGTGTTGGTTGAATAGATGAATCTAAGATTGTGTGATGCATATCGTATAATCATACCCACGTATACTTGAGGTGACATTGGAGTATCTAGGTGACATTAGGGTTTTGGTTGATTTGTGTCTTAAGGTGTTATTCTAGTACGAACTCTATGATAGATTAAACGGAAAGAATAGCTTCATGTTATTTTACTACGGACTCTTGAATCGATCGATCAGAAAGGATAACTTTTAGGTGGTTTCGTACCCTACAATAATCTCTTCGTTTGTTCTCCGCTATTAGTGACTTTGGAGTGACTCTTTGTTGCATGTTGAGGGATAGTTATATGATCCAATTATGTTATTATTGTTGAGAGGACTTGCACTAGTGAAAGTATGAACCCTAGGCCTTGTTTCCTAGCATTGCAATACCGTTTACGCTCACTTTTACCACTAGTTACCTTGCTGTTTTTATATTTTCAGATTTCAAAAACCATTATCTACTATCCATATTGCACTTGTATCACCATCTCTTCGCCGAACTAGTGCTCCTATACAATTTAACATTGTATTGGGTGTGTTAGGGACACAAGAGACTCTTTGTTATTTGGTTGCAGGGTTGCACTAGTGCAGAACCGGGAAATAGCACCGGTTCGTAAGGCCCTTTAGTGCCGCTTCGGTAACCGGCACTAAAGTGTGGGCACTAAAGGCCCCCCCTTTAGTATCGGTTCAGCACGAACCGGTGCTAAAGGGCAACCAGAGCCAGCTCCGTGGGCGCGTAGGACATTAGTACCGGTTGGTAACACCAATCGGTACTAAATGTTTGGGTGTGTTTTGGTTTTATTTTTTATTTTTACTTTAATTTTGTGTTTTCAATTTAATTTAGTGATTGTTTTACATTATAATGAGTTGTTAAATCATTAGGTGAATGTACCGCAGATTAGTTTGACTGGATGCATGTGGGTCCTAGCTAAGTCATCAAGTATATGTCATATCCATATTATATATACTTGATCACCTAATTAAGTGTTCGAGGCAATATGGATATGGCATATACTTGATCACTTAGCTAGAATCCATCCAGTTGAAACTAATCTGCGGTTTCTTTCATAAATGATATAATAACTCATCATCATCATCATCATATTAATATAAAAACTCTTGCATCATATATATCATCACCAACAACAGTTTTCATACCTAGCTAAAAATCATCATATAATAGTCGTCTCATTACCACTACTTAATCATCATATAGTCATTACCGCTATCTAATCACCACCAACACTAGCTTAAAGAAAAAACATTCACTTGTACCAGAAGCAAAGATATCATCGAGTTCAACATGGTAATGATATTATAAGCGTTCATAACACCACAAAAGCAAATCACTCTTTGAGATTAAGTTCAGGACGAAGAACACGGACATGAGAGGACAAGTTCTAAGAGCATGAACTAGCTAATTAATCACTCCTGCTACTCTCTCTCAGGTAAAATAGCATAGAACATGTATAGCTTTCCTGATTCATCATATTGGAGCATGTAGATGAACCTGTCTCCTAATCGTGGGTTGCACTTCTGATTGCTGCCCCCTAGTACTTCTCTGCGATCGTTCACAATTTTGCTCCAATCTTTTACTATTAAGCATTCCTCGCTATTAGAAATCCTGAATGCACTAAAGTGCATTGTAGGATATCTTGGCCGTAAGCTAACAATATTCATGGTACCTTTAGTCTCAATCCAATCAGGCACAACATTCATCGGGAGTCCCTGTTGAAGAACATCGTATAGTAACATACTTAGCAATGAAGTTTAGCTTAAAAATAATGTATGCAAAAGATGCACTAAGGAGAAATAGTAGAAATCTTACCATCTTTCCTAAATATATGTGACCATAGTTCAGTACGAACACTATTGGTCGCACGTTTTGAGTACTAACATTTCTAAGTGCAAGCAAAAAATTTGTCTTGACGGCATCAAGATCCTCAAGCCATGAAACATAGTGACTTGTCTCCTCGTAGTTTAGTTCAACCCCGGGACAGTGGACGGTCCTGTCTACCAAGCACCGGACATGTTTGCTTGATTGGAAATAAGCTGTCAATATAAATTAAGATCTATTAATTATTCAAATGATTCAGATAATCTCATATTAAAGACATAAATATGGTTGGGAAACTCACATAATGGTAGAACTGGAGGCGTCTGCACATTGACCCAGATGTCTCTATTACCTTCAATATCATCTTCCGGACGAATATCAAAGGTGATAACCATATCAGGCTCAAATGCATAAGCCTTGCATAGTGCTTGCCAAGTTTTGCATTCAAAATAGGTGTATGTGTCTGCATTGTATAATTTGACGTTGAAGGTATAACCATGCTCGGTCTTCAAGTAAACTCTTTTTACCTCCATAGTTTCGTTAGGACTGAAACCTATCTTATTCAAGACAAAAATTCTTGCATGGCAGGGGATACGCTAGTAGAATAGTGAAAAATTAAAATTAAAAGTTGAAGCAAATGAAGCATAAGTCATGCTTAATTACGAAAAAAGACTTGTCGTTGTGACTTACTGTATCCACTTCGAAGTTCTCACCAGCTTGACGCTGAAGCGTCTATCATCAACTAGAAAATTTCTGCCGCACAGGCCGCGCTGGTCTTTGCAGTATTCGCACATAATGAAATGGTGTTCGTCGTCAGACGATATTCCTATGTTCATAGGTGAAACATTAAACACTTATTAGTTCTATTAATTCAACTAATTCTGTTAATTCAACTAGTTCAACTAATTAATTGAACTAATTCAACTAAGCACTTACGAAAAATATACCTAAATAAAGTAGCTCAACTAATTTAACTAACTAGTTCAACTAATTAATTCAACTAATTCAACTAAACTAGTTCTATCAATTTTCTTACTAAAAATAAGGTAGCTAGTTCTATATAATAAAATGTTAATTAGATAATCAAATCTCATATAACTAAATTAAATATATATCTAACATATAATTTATATCTAATTCGTCTAACATTTCACATTAATATCTAACATATTTTCATATATAGGTGAAACATTAAACACTTA
>NC_041380.1:408614784-408615370 GCF_002162155.2 Triticum dicoccoides
AGATCATCAAATCTCATATACCTAAATTTTCTTACTAAAAATAAACTAGTACTAATTCAACTAGCTAGTTCAACTAAGCATTTACTAAAAATAAACTAGTTATATTAATTCAAGTAGTTCAAATAATCTCATATACCTAATTAATTAATATCTAACTAATTCATCTAACAATTGACATTAATATTTAACTTTTCTATCTAATTCATCTAACAATTGACATTAATATTTAACTTCTCTATCTAATTCATCTAACATTAACATTCTAACATTCTTATCTAGGTAATTCATTTATATATAACTAACATTTATATATAACTAGCATTTCTAATATTTCTATAACTAAAAACAGAAAATTTCTAACATTTCTATAAATGAAAAACATAAAAATTTCTATAACTAAAATTTATAACTAAAAAACTAAAAAACAATTTGTGTGTGTGTGTGGACATGGCGGCCGGGGCAGGATCTCACCGGCGAGGCGAGGCGACGGGGGCGGCGACGGGGACGGCGACGGGCGGCGCCGACGGGGATGGTGACGACGGGGATGGCGACGACGGGGATGGGGACGGGGCGGCGACAACGGGGA